>NC_009180.1:856397-941397 GCF_000149385.1 Cryptococcus deneoformans B-3501A
CCACTAGCTTGTGCCCACTTGGCATCTCCTACGACTCGTTTGCCTTGAGTCTCGGCATGCGATTCTGCATGCGCCGCCGACGTCTTGTCCTTCTTCGGCCCGCCCAAGAGGAGACCAGCACCAATCACTCCGGCTAGGATCCAAGCGCCTCTCTTCTCATCCTGGTTCAGTCCACGACTGTTATACTTGTATTCGCTGGAGCCACCCTGAGGAACGCCAACCTTGGGAAGCTGCAAGCCTAGAGAAGTCCATGCAGCCGCAGGCGCAGAGAACACTGATGTGGCGATGGACTCGAGTGAGGGTACCGAAGACGAGAGTTTTTCCACAGCAAATTCGAGAGAATGGGCATCGGACTGGTCATGAGAAGCATGAACCGGTCCGCCTGCGGGGTGGGTGGAAGCAGACGCGACTGTGAGCACCTTGGGGTCTGTAGATGCAGAAGACGGATAGGAATGAGCAGAGAAATTATCAGGGATGAGGGGCTACGGGGGTAGCATTAGTTGCTGCTCGGCGGTGACTTTTGTGATTGTAAACGAACGTACGATAACCTGATCGATTTCTTCGTCGGCACTGACGCTAGGCATCCTCACATCCAAAGTTTCGCCAGCACCTTCAGTGCCAACCTTACTTTCAGGCAGCCCCGGAGCGACAGTCACTTGTTCTGGAGGAACTGTGTCCGGGTTCACAGCCGAGGTTCTCTGCGAGATCACTTGGGGTCCGGGGCCAGTAACGGAGACCCCTGGTGCGACGTTGGGGTCAACCTCCGCATCCTTGGATGAAGTCCCGGTCTTTGGGGCGTCAGACAACTTGCCAGACCGAGAAAGTGAGGTAGTGGAAGAAATGGAGCGGACCGAGGACGGGATTGGAGGGACAGGCGGCAGAAGAGATGAGGTCTCTGCAGACTCGAGACGGGAAACCAAAGTGGCTCTGGAAGCAGGCAGAGTTAGATACTAGCCAGCCGGATGCCATACATGCAAAGTCGGCCAGGCCAACCCTGCATAGCAGATCTGTACTCACTTGTTACCTTGTTGGGAAAGGCCACGTTTCTTCAGCTCGGCCTTGAGAGTGACCACAGTCTCCGTCTTCCACTTTGTCTGGGAGGTGAGGAGGACAGCGGACGCGAGAGTCCTGGCTGGTGGTGTGGCAGGGGAGGGGCGGGAAGGGGTTGCGGCCCTGAGGAGGCCTGAGGAGAGCCTTCGTCTGATCATTGCGGGGAGATGGGATAACAGATTGCAGTGACGTTGGGAAGAGCGTTATGTACCGGTGGAGCGGAGCGGTTGTTTGTCCAGGACGCGCCGGATCGGGACAGTTCGGCGATACGTCACGTGACGCGGCTATTGTGGCGGGCTGCGACCGATTACGTATTACGTCAACCCCCCAAGCTGCCATCATAATAGAGCCGCCCAGACGATACGATTTACACCGCACACCATGCGCTCCCTCCCCTCCACCCTCGTACACCGCCTCTTCTCCGTCGCCACCTCCCTCCTGCTCTTCCTCCTCGCGCTCGGACCCATCCCACACCATGTCGCTTTCGTCATGGATGGCAACAGACGATACGCGAGAGAGCTCGGTCAGCAAGTAGAGAGTGGCCATGCTGAAGGTTTCAATGCCCTCAGAAGAGTGAGCTGCCGCTACTCGCAGCTCCGTACCTACTAATCGTACATGCAAGACTCTCGAGATATGCCTACGATTGAGAATAAGAGCAGTGTCGATATACGCCTTTGCTATAGACAACTTCAGCAGGTCAGAAAAGGAAGTCGGTGCTCTGATGAATCTCGCCAAGCAGCGTCTTGCAGAGCTGTGTGAACATGGGTGCGCATGTCTCAGTCTACAGCCTTTTATTTACCAGTGATAACGCGATTTATCCTTGTAAGAGACCTGCTGGAAGAGTATGGCGTCAAGATACGCTTTATAGGCCAGCTTGATATGCTGCCACCTGATGTGCTCCAAGCCGTCCGCGACATGGAGGCTATGACCCAGGATAACAAAAAGTGAGCCTTTTGTTGTTCTGGAAATCTACAGCTGATAAGTTACTCTGCAGTGGCGTATTGAATGTATGCTGTCCGTACGCTTCTCGGGATGAGATCACCACTGCGATGAAGGAAAGCGTTCGGCGGGCATATGAGGGAGAGCTTGCTCCGAGGTGAATAAAACCCGGCTGTCCAGTGATCGGTTAACGAGGATGCTAATAACGCTTAAAGTGATATCACAGCTAAGGATGTGTTCGATTCGCTGGGAGTGTCTAAAGCAATCAACACTGTGGACAAGAGTCTGTTCGTCAATCCCGAAGAGCCAGAAAAACTTGATATACTCGTCCGAACATCAGATGTCAAAAGACTAAGTGATTTCATGATGTGGCAGGTGAGTTCATTTTCCAGAAAATATGGACAAATACCGACTGAGTATCGATAGGCTTCAGACGATACCCAGCTGCACTTTGTCAAAACCTACTGGCCAGAGTTTGGATTATCAGATATGTTACCCATTCTTCTTGGATGGCAACAAAAGGCATGGATGCGGAAACTTGGTTGGTGTTGAACGCGAGTGTCGAGTGGTATTGTGTGATGCATCTTACGATCTAAAGACTCTATAACGAATTAATCGCAACTACCATCTTCCGGCCCGTCTTTCCATCTCACGTCCAAATTTTTGATATCACATCCAAATTTCTCTTTCCCCAATTTTTCATTAACCTCGTTATGCCTCTCGCAGAGCCATTTCATCAAACTCTCTCTCCCACTGACATCGGGCGGATGTCGGCGCATATCCTTTTGGAAGTCCGTGGCACACCACGAGCAGGGATAAAGCAAAGACAGTGAAGAGAGGAGATTAAGCATACTGGACTGGGTCTGTGGGGGTGCGTTGATTGGATAATAAGCAGCGGTAGTATGCAGAAAAGTCCATGTAGAGCGCCCAAGGGCTGCGGTGTCAGGTGGACAATTTGACCGGTCTGGCGTTCGGTCTAACGGTGCGTTGGTAGGAGCTTTTGAGGCGCCTGCACCAGACAGCATGCTGCCGAATCCCGCCATACCGACTGCTGCCCCGGACCCAGAAACATTCTTCTTCTCAGCATCCTCTCCACCACTGGCAGCCTTCTTCTTGACTTTGATCTTGGCCCAATCTTGCCACGAGTTGCAGACTTTACATGGTTTGCCATCAGGGCCGATGATGAGGCCCGGCGGTAAATCGGGGTGTGTCTCTTTAGTGGTTTTGAGGGGTTGCGCGGGGATGTCTGTCGTCATGGGTAGCAATGGGAGAAGATGAATTGAAAGTGGACGGTTAGATATTGCTTGGTAATGAATACTAACGTATAGATTTATAAAGAGTGGTGGACCTGCAAGAGGTGATTAATTAATCGCTAACCGAGGAGTCGCGGGGGGCTTTTCGGTGCTCTGGACAAACAAAACAGATATGTACTACTAATTTATCGATATAAACCATCACAACACCTCGGGCATTCTTTCTTCGTTCCTTCCTTCCTCCCATTCACAGATAAGGATGCCCACATTCTGCCAATGCTTCCACAACCGCTAGAGCAACGCCCCTCAATTCTCCCTGTCTCTCCCTGCTCACCGTCGCTCTCCATGCAGCTTCCAGTCCCTAGCCCGGCAATCACCTATTTGCCCTCGAGACGTCATGTTATGAGCACCTGCTCCTCACCTCCCGCCAATCAGCCTTCTATCTGCAGTTTCAAAGCCGCTCGGAAGAGAGCATCCAATTGGCATGCAGGCACCGACAAGTCCAATATCAAGAGCGAAGAGGATGAGTTAGAACCTGAGGGCTCAAGTTCTTTGCGACTTGCTGGAAGGACACTGCCCCGGGGAATAGTTACTCCCGGATCAAGGCTTTCTGCGTCTCAACCGCAATATAGCAGCTCTTCATCTGCCGACGATGCCTCTTCGGCCTCGCCTGGCACACCTGGATTGTCAAGTGAGCTGACGTCGTCCCTTACTGAGAAAGCATACCACCTCGATCTTCAACATCGCAAACGCATGGCTGATACGGCTCTTCTGCCCAACCCTAAACGTCCTCGTATCGACATCAGAACGTCTTCCATACCGTCAATACTTCCGAATGTCATCAGCAACGGTAGCATGTCTCGGAATCTAGGTTTAGCCGGCCCTCAGAAGAAGGCAGCTAGGAAGAAAGCCATGGATTTGGTTATCGATCTGACAGTGCTGGACAGCGATGATGATAGTTTAATCATTGACAGCTCTGACGCAAGTGACGAGGCTGCAGATGAAAAAGATCGAGAGGATGGTGATTCATACGATTTTTCAGATCGGACTGGACGTCATACGGGAAGCCTAGCGTCTGGTGCTGGGGAAGATACTGATGAGGAGGAGATTGAAGTCATGTACCTGAAGGCTGGGAGTGTTAAGGAAAAGGAGGGTAACATGGTCAACGGATCGGCTTGCCAGGTTTCTCCTTCAAGTACGCGACATGCCGAAAGTCGGCCAATTACACCTATCGAGAAAGGGCCGTCTCCTTTGAGGGAAGTAAGAGACCTGCCGCCGCTTAATGGAACACAAATCAATGCGGGACGATTCCTCCAAGATTCGTCGCGGAATGAGGCGTGTTCACCGGTTGTCTTCGATAACAGGCCTTTAACCACACATTTGCTAGATGCAACAAACGCAAGATCCAGAGCACAAACGGCGGTGGATCTGGGTACTTCGTCACAAAACTTGAATCCTACCTGGCTAGATTCGCTTGCTTCAGCCAAGTGGTCGCCTGTTACTTTAAGCATCCAAGGAGACTTAACCGAAATGACACAGAACTGGTGAGTGCCGTTCCATTGTGTGAAGCTTTAAACATGTAATAATTGTGGCGTCCCTTCCAGGACCCCGGAAGAACGATCAGCTCATAGACGGCTGGTTCTCTTGAGAAGGGACTTGCAAGGCAAGCTGCTTCAGGTAGAAGCGCACGCGATATCTGAGATGGAGGCCGTGAATCATCGTTCAAGCTGTCTGCCTTGCTTCTTCTGGAAGGAAAGAAACATATATGTCTTTCCAGCGACAAGTGTATCTAGCGTGTTTCAAGTCTTGTTGGGGTTCGATAGACTCGCAAACGTTCAGGCTAATTGGTTGGGAAATCATTACAAAAAGCGCACGGGAATCATTGTTTTGAGAGATAATGAAGATGGGGCGAGATTTCTCGGCAGAATAGCTGAAATGTCAAGTCCCCTCAACGTAGGAAAGAAGATTGAAACGGGAAGCGAATTCTATCTGTGGGAGGATCTAGGGTCTATAATAGAAGATATAATAAAAAACCTTGTAAGTATCCGTAGGTTGTTGATATGTGTGGCCGTAGCTGGTGTAGCTGAGTGTTTTGTTGAACTACAGGTCGTGCGCCTTCCAAGAGACGGTGAGGGTGACCATTGCCCACCTGTCTTGGCGCCACATGATGCACCTCTTTCGCAACTTTTCAGCACTAGAGTTACGCTATCAAATGAGGCAACATTATTTCTTCCCCCTCAAGGTATAAATCCGACTTCTTCCACCCAAAACTTGCTGCCATCGCCAATGCCGTCATCATGTTCGTATCAACAGCTCCCACCCTCCGATCAACCGGGTTCTTATACATCCAATTTAAGGGCTTTGGATGATGATGCACAGCGATTTCCTCTAACCAATGAAGATAGACAGACAAAGGAATTTGGCACGGAAGAGCAACATGCGGAAGGCCGTTTCACATGGTCATCCATAGAATTGCGTTTTGAACCGGATCTGAAAGCCGTCACAAAAGATTGGTAAGTCTTAGGTATCATGCCTTGTTGGCAGCACACTGACTTGAAGGTCAAAGGACACTTGAAGAGCGAAGCGCCGGCCGACGTCTCATCCAACTTTCTCCTCATTGGGATGGAGCCGCTATTACGGTCAAGCTCAGAATCATCACCAGGACAGAATGGTCACCGTTTCTGACCCATATCATATCCTGCATATACTGGGAAGAAAGAGATACCTGCGTTATCGCCGACGATGATATTCTTAACGCCTTAGAAGCCCTCCTTGACGTGGGGCGTCTGACTGTGCCGCTTAAGACTTGGATCAATAACAATGTTGACAAGCATTTATCCATGATTCAAAGAAGAGATGGTAACAACGAGAAGTTTTTCTCGGAGATCCAGAATATGTCGAATCCTCATTTGGGACGGTCAGGATCATTTATCGCCAATGTCTATCCATGGGATGATTTAAAATCAATGATACAAAGGATCTTTGGTCGACTAGTACGTCAATTGATAGAAGTACAGTATAACGCATAGTTAACAGTAAAGCTTTCCTAGCTTTTACGTATTCCTGTTGATGGTGATCGCTCCCGGCCTGTACTTACCCCGTTTGATGGCCTTCGTTCACAGTTGTTCAACCCACACCCCCGTGAGTCAGCTTTGGTGCCTTTAGCATCTAGCGAGCATTTTACCGAAAGCCACCATTTCCCGGACCGCCCACATCCGCCCCATTCTGCTTTGGATACTTCAGAACCTGGATCGCGTCCTTCAGCGAGCATGGTTGGCTCTGAGCAAGCAGGGCATCTGCTTGTGGCTCGGCAATACACGCTAGGCTTACGGACGAATGCTGAGGGCGCCTTGAAAAGTACTCCCGGCGATTCTATCCTAGACGGAGCTCAGTTGCAGTCGATTCTGCAGACGGGTGCAACAGAGGACCAAAACGGATCTATTTCGCCAAGGGATAGAATCAACGGATTGAATACTGTCGGGGATCCTCGGTTGCTTATTGACGCATTCGAGCCGGAAGCCATAGTCGAAAACAGCCAAGTACATTTGTCTACTATCGGTTCCAATATCGCAGAGGCCTCGAAGGTGGGTAGAAATAGGTCGGTGGAGGTAGGAGAGACGGTTTCAAAGCAAATCGAAGAAACCTCGCAACCAGACAATGATCGTTCGTCCTCTGTTTCAGGGTCGCAGTCATCGAATCTCGATATGGAGGCAGCCTCGCAATTACCTGTAATATCGTCTGCTCTTATTTCTGTCCCTCAAACAGTTCATGAACATTCGCATACAAACGACATCCCTTCTCAACTTCCCATTTCTTCCGATCTTCTGCCATCGCTTGATGTATCGAAGTTGAGTCTCATGAATCTGTCGCAGGATTCCGCATTCTCTCATCGGGTACCCGAAGTCCAGAATGATATCCATCTGATACCGCGAGGATTTGCGCCTCAATCCAAGCTATCTATTTTTTCTCGCAGACTGCTGCACAACCAACCTCGACATCCGTTTGCTTCAGAATACATATCACGGCATCACCCTGTAACAACTAGGAAACCGTTTTTACCTCGGAACGTTCGTGCCGGTTTGTCTGGTTTAGCATCAAATGAATTCCCTAATAAACCATCATCTGTCAAATTCCAACAACGACTAAAGGAAGGTCAAGTCCGAGAGCTATGCATGAGGATCAAAAAAGGCGAAATGACTTTGGATATGCGTAATGTCGGGTTCGGAACGTTGAAGCGGGATCTAGTGGCACGGGAAAGTCAATTGAAGACAATGTAAGTTACCGGCTACATCACGCTTGGTTTACGGCGGGCTGACTTCCTGTAGGAGACAAGGTCGCCTAATCAATATCACGATCAGCAGGATTGTTCCTGTCGACGGAGGGTCTGGTTTGGTGGCTGGGTTGGATCGCGCTAGGATCAGAGTTTCGTGGGAATCGGTTAGTGGCTTTTTGCCTTTGCAATCTCATTTTTGTCCTTCACTGACCTCCTTTAGGATCCAAAACCTCTCCACGACGTCACTCTCCCTCTTCGCGACATGGCGCTTTACCAAACCCCTCTACCTCTCATTTTAGATGGAACATTTCTGAGGGCAAATAGATCCACTCATCTCCAGCTACGATTTCATGTCGATCTCTATGTTGGACAAGATTCGCAAGGTAGTTACATCTCATCCCCTATGTCGATAACATCTCCAGACGGATTTCTGCTTCCTATTGCCGATATTGCTCACATGAGAGACCGGAACGGAGCTCTTTGCTTCAACCTGGCATTGGAGTCGAATATCAGCCTTGATCCCGCAGCCTTACCCCTCGAGCCGTTATCAAATCGTGTCATACCTCGAAGGCCACGCATTCTAAATCTACTTTACATCTTCAAAGACGTACAAGGCAATGCGACTCAAGAAAAGATAGTGGATGGCTGGAAATGTGGGCTGTGCGGGCTAGAAGAGGATGTCGGGGACCTTAACGACATGAGCGAGTTAGCAGTGCACATCAAGCACTATCATAAGTATGAATGCGCAGTGCTAATTAGCGGCAACGGGGCGGAGATGGTAAGTCAACTGATCCCCCCTGTGCGCAATGCAATGATCTGATGACACTTGTAGGTTATAACATTACCGGACTGCGTCATTTTCGTGAAGCGCCATGATGCTTCTCAAGTTTTCTCGACTATTGCGGGCGATTTAACGCATCTAACGGGACAAGTCTCTCCTCATACCGGTGGAACGCCTTCACATCTACTAAATAACTTGCCGGAGACTTTATCGGTGCAAGATTCACCTGTTTCCTTTGAGAACCGCCTGCCGGCATCATACACCGACGATATTGCATCTACTGATGAGTTTACTAAGTTTACTCGACCGCCCATTTTGACAGTCCCCGGCCAACTATCCTCCCCCCAAGTATGCGTATCGTCATCTGAACCGTTGAAGAAGAGTTCTAGCGTCACAAGGTCGCCTTCATTATCTGCCAACCTTGCACAACCGCCGCCACCAACTTTAGCGACTCAAGATGTTCAGATTGAGAAAATTACTTCCTTCCCGATTCCATTCGCAGAAACTGTCCTCTCCAACTTTGATGCTCTCGGGGTTGGCTCTCCATTACCTCCTGCTGCTGGCAACTGTATCAATACTGAGTCATCCGATTCTACGGCTTGCCCCTTGTACAGCTTACCCTCCATCTCGTTATCTCCTCGATCTACGCATCAGTCAAATGGCGTTTTCAAAAGCATCTCGTCTTCAACTAGTTCCCAGAAGTCTCCCCAACTTTATGAGCCACCAGGCTTTGCATCTGCTCTGAAGAGAGATACAACTTTTTCCATAGTTGAATCAAGTCAGGGAAGGTCTGCTGCTTCGACCTCTCCGCAATCACCTTGTACAAATACCGAAGGTCAGTGTCTTGGAACCATAGGAGGCGCCTCCATGTCTCAATTGGATGATCAGCCTATGTCTCCGGGACCCTGTCAAAGCCAGTCCGTCATTGCTCGTAGGTTCTCAGCTCTTGAAGGATCCGGCTCTGGGTCACCATCTTGCCAACAGCTGGATGACCTCTCACTTCGCCGATTGTTTACCCCAGAACTCGAAGATGTTAGACTCTTGTCTGACTTTGAAACCGATGTTTCGAGAGATGCGCGGACAGAATCGCCTTCCATAGGTCCCATAACAACGTCGGCCTGGCAAATGCCAGCTCCTTCTCCTTCTATGTCTCCAAGGCATGACGACTTCCAAGAACCCTGCGTTTTGTCTAAGCTCATGATCCCTGAACAATCGCTGGAACCGATCCTTTCATCCTCCACAGGAAATGCGAAAGTTCCTCTAGAGGAGAGCTCCATTAGGCTGGCTGATACGTCAGAGCCAGTTTCTGACTCGAAATTTACAGAAGCAAAGGCCAATTTAGCTTTCATGAATGCCCAGCCTGCTTCTCATTTCGATGATTCAAGCAATGATGAGAGTATCACAATACTGGCTGGGCCAGAGACATCTATATCTAACCATTCTCACCAATCGCCAACAAACATTTCGGGTCAATCTCGTTCTCAACTTCGTGATAGTCCGCCAGCTATTGAAGACCTACGTCCCTTCACCAAGACTGGTCATGCTGGCCCTTACATGGGTAAACGAGTAAACCAGTGGACTGAGTGGAGCTCCTCATTAGAGCCGGGAACTTTAATAGACTTTATGGGTGAACTGGATAAAGTATGGGATGGAGGGCGAGTTCGACATTTGATTAGACATCAAGAGGTGAGTTGAGTTGTCTTGGTATTGTTGACTGTGACTGACGTAGCCTTTGATGAATAGTCTTTGATTTGGATACAGCATCATGTAAGATTCCAGATCATGTTTTTCATCGATGTACTAATATTATAAATTGAACAGCTTTCCCATAAACGACGGTTCCTGGCTTGTTGCTGGAATCGATGGGTTCATCAGAAAGGGTAAGGGGTTTCTTGATTCATTTCTCTACCAGGATTTTACACCCTAATGATAATGCTGTTATTAGACCTATACCGGCATATAACAAGGCAGGGTACTTAAAGCTCTGGCTGGACAGCTATGGAGTCATAATGAGCCGCGCAAAATTGTCTTATGAGGTGAAGGACTATTTGCATGTGAGTCCACGCCGTCTAGACGGCTGTCAAAATTTGGAATATCATGATTCTGACTATTTCACAGCTTCATTTTCAGAATAGACATATTTTATTGACAGACTACATTGGTGCCTGTCAGTACTGGAATCGCCTTAGAAGATCTTATTTCGATGAGCCAAGCAGGGAGACTTGAAAACCCTGTGTCCTATTTAGATTCATCTATCTTCTCGCATAGCTTCTTAAGAACAGTTGTATATAAATCATTTCATTTATGCATATCGCAATACATCATAATATAATCAATCGTTGTACACTGGCTAAGCATGTTGCTTGCATGCGCAATGATGCATCTATAGCAATGATCCGCGCAATGATCTTTATACTCCAGTTCTGGGCTGCTTTGCCTCTCCTCCCAACTCTACGTCTGCTCCTCTCTTGGCAGGCACATTGGGCCTGTTCATCATTCCCATACCCATACCACCTTGAGCGGCCGGTCCCAGAGGACCTCTTTGAAATCCTTGTCCAGTGGCCATTCCTCTACCTCTGAACCCCCCTCTGAACCCTGGTCTCCCTCGCATGGCCATACTATTATCTATTGCCCCATTCAGCCCTATTCCTGTCTGACCGCCTCCAACATTATTTTGCCCTCCCATTAACGGTAAACCGACACCCATGCCCATGCCGTTCATCATAGCCATCATCTGCATTTGAAGCAAGTTGGCCTGGAGAGTCTGCATTTGTGTTGTCAACAATGCTCGGGCGGCAGGGTTAAGATCCGGGTTGAGAAGCATCTTCTTAGCCTGCGGTGGTGAAAGATATTAGCAGAAATGAACGAAATAAATGGGGATGGACAAAAAAACCTTACTCCGAAGAGATAGTTTTGGATCATATGAGGATCGAGCAAATCCGAATTGAGTGGCTGACCATCAGCGCCTAGAATCTGGTTCTTATTTTGCTCTTTAGGTGTTAAAGAACCTTCCTCGGACTACGTGACAGCACTGGTCAGAAAAGATGGAACACGTATGTAGGACAAATGAACGTACATCGTCGGCGTTTTTATCATTTTCAGCTTCCTCCTTGACATCTCCATCCGCACTGTCGCCCTTTGCGTCCTTATTTTTCTGTAATTCGTGGTCCACATAGTTTCTAGATCTTTTGCGCAAGTCTTCATCCGGCTTCAGTCTATCCAGACTTGGAACTTTGCTTTCGCAATGCGGGCATTCGAAATCGTGATCCACCAGATATGTCTGGACACATTCCTCGCAAAAAGCGGTATTGCAGCAAGGTGTCCTGACAGCTTCCCAAACCAATTTTTTACATAAGGGACAGGTCAAGTCTGCTTCCAGGGGTTCTTGATCTCGCACATCCGCGCCAGTCAGGGCGCGCGGCTTGACCGCTGCTTGCTTTTGCCATTGCCTTTGGTCTGGTACAGCCTTGACAAATCCACCATCGGCCGTAAGCATAGCACCACCAGAAGAACCTTCGGCTCCGACAGGTGTCTCTACAGTCTTGAGGAAACTCCTGGGAATACCGGTGACTCGGACGAAACGCTTGCGCTCGGCGGCTGCAGGGTCATCGTTTTCGGGACAATTTTGAATCCAGTGCCCTTTTTGGCCACAGCGATAACAGATATAGCCGACCGGCGGTTCTTTTTCGGGTCCAAGGCTAAAGTCATACTTTTGACTAGCACCGGCAACTGCTGACCCAGAAGGCTTGTTTGCTCGTGCAGCTCTTGCTGCTGGGGCTCGATAGCCACTGAAGAAGAAAAAAGGGAAAAAAAAAGATGCGAGGTCAGCGCCAAACAGCTCTTATGGAATAGACTGGGATTGATAAACCTACGCCGACATGTCTTCCTGCATCTGCTCCCAAGTCTCTGCACCTTGCGCCAAGATGGCTTGAATCTTGGCATCTTCATCCTTATCGCCCGTGGACACTTGAACCTTTTCCGCGGGCTTTTCCTCCTTTCCATCAAATCTCTTGCTTAAACTGCCATATGTGCCACCGGCACTTCTAATACCTTTTGTCAGATTCTTGTCGAGCATGGCTTGACGCGCGTGGGATTCTACACGGTGGTCGCCTGTAAGAGCCTCGGCTGCAGTCGTACCAGCAATATAATCTGCTGCAGAACCGCGACCTTTTCCCAAAGATGGGGGGAGACGGCGGGCTACGAGTGAGGACGATCGAGGGATTTGTTGGTTATCATCTTTGAGTTCTATAAAGATAACACCATGTTGTTAGCTATGTTATGTAAAAAAAAAACAAAAAACAGAGAAGAGAAAACACCACACACCTTCTCCAGTGACATTGTCGTAGATGCTGAGATCGAAATCTTTGCCGTTGCCCATCTTATTATTCAAGATGATCTCCCTCTTCAGATCAAATACGGAGATGTGAGTGCCGTCGAAAGTCACACGAGACTCATCTCGACCAGCACCCCAGCGATAAAATACTGTCGACATGGTGAAGGATCGATGAGAAAGGTGTTAAATGAGAGACAGATGAGGTAAGAACGCAGTGGCGATGGTACGAGCGAATTCGATGTCGAGATCCGGGTAATGTGAGAGACTACGATTGCATATAAAGGCGAGCGAGCGTTGTGTTGCAGATGGTGTGGAGGGCGGAAAGTGTCTCGAGACAGGAAAGGCGATTATGAGGATGAAAAAAAGTGGGTGAGAAGACGAGGACGAGGAAACGAGACGGAGTGCTAATAAAGAAGATGCGTGTATCAACGGAAGCAATTTATTCATGCACCAGTAACTGCCTGCAAATGCATATAACTATACACTTTTCACACCTTTTGCTATAGCATATCAAGATCAACTAATGCGTCTACACCTATCCCGCCCGACCTTTAAAGATAAAAAGAAGATAGAGGCCAGTTATGTACAGATTCGTCAGAAGCATGGAACACAACTGAGGCGGAGTCTCCGCTGACTAAGTGACAGTAATGAAAAACGAATCCTTGCTCTTGTGAACATGCGCTACTCTATACACTTTTCTTGAGTACTTCTGCCTCACTGTCGGCCTCTGCCAATTTTCTGGCAGCCCTGCGCTTTGCCGCATCAACTGCCTCCTGGGCTTCCTTCTCGTTGTCGATCCATCGGAAAGTGGTCGGAGGGTACTGAGTTGCAGATGCGGCTGCTGCATCAGCAAACCAAAATACGAGACCGGGAGAGCTACGTTGCGCCAAGTCAGAGTTCGAGTTTCAGAGTCGTAAGAGGACATTTACTTACGCAGGTCGGACGCGTGAGCAAGGAAGTCCAGCTTCAGGCTGATCAAGAATGGTATGTAGCATCTCAGTCTTTTCCTTGCCAGTCGCCACAAAGACAGCCCTATAGCAGTGGTTCAAGACAGGGAAACTAGGAAAAGTCAAGTCAGCCAGATTGTCCATCGCAACTACTTGTCGGTACATCCGCGGATACTCACGTCATAGTGATTCTCCTTGCAGGTCCTCGCGGCGCGTCATCGATAAAGCTGACCCATGCGTCTTTCTCACTGAGGATTTCATGCCCCGGGAATAGACTCGCGGTCTCACCGTCTGGGCCTATACCCAACAGCATCAGGTCAAAGGTAGGATACCTCGCGGCGTTTGAGGCGGCGAAATGGTTCACAAGCTGCTTCTCGTACTGGTCTGCCAACTCCTCGAGATCGTCAAGCTGGTTGATGTCGATGGTGTGAATCTGCTCCCTAGGAATGGGTACATGGGAAAGGAACGAGAGGTAGTTTGAGCGGTAGTTGGAATCTTCGTCCTCAAGAGGCACGGCGGCCTCGTCGACAAAGAAGACCTCCCTGTCGGCGGGTCAGCCAGGGTTCGCGATAGACGCGGAAACGATACGCACCACTTGTCCCACTGTACATTTTGCTGGCCGACCAATCCCCTCAGATTGGCGGCAAGCGATCCACGGGAGAGGGCGATGGTGAATTTTCCGCGCTTATCGACGGCATCCCGCTGGGCCTTGACGACGAAGTTGGCGAGGGAGTCTGCTGGGGTCAGCGGGGCGGCTATGGGCGGGCGGGGGAGCAGGGGACGCACCGACGAGGACTTCAGTGTCCGGGAAGCTGTAGAAGACGGGGGGGGCTGGTGGCTGGGGGGGCATTGTGTGGGTGGTGGAAGTGGAGTGCAGAGTGCGGGAGATGGGAAACGGAAGTAATGGGTGGCGGGCCGTGGGGCGGTGGCGCTCGGCACTGGGGGACTTCCGCACTGGGGCACTTCCCGCACTGGGGGACTTCCACCCGCACTTCACAATTCGCCTCCCCACCATCTTCTTCGTCAACCACACACAATGGCTGCAGTCCGCTGGGCAAAGTACGTCGCTCTCCGCCCACACATCCTCGCTGACCCCGCGCACAGGTTCACAGTATATTCGTCGCTCAGTGAGTCCCCGCTGCGAGCATCCTTGCACGCCTCAAGCTCACCTCTGCTACAGTCATTGGGGCTGGTGTATGGCTCCAGTCAAGTACGATCTGTCCGTCTTGACGCCGATTTAGTCTGACTCGTTATCGCAGAAACCGTCCCTAGCGAAAAGGAGCTGTACAGCGTGAGTGCTATGACACAGCGTATCCAAAGCGGGAACTGAAAGAGTGCATACAGCAACTCTCTCCCCAATTAAAGAACAAGATGGACCAGATCGTCCGCCACCGAGAAGGGAGCCAGACAATGAAAGAGCGGTTAGAGGTGAGTGGCCAGGTCCATCGTAGCCAAGGACTGCCTAACGGTACTGTGTGCTGCAGGAAGCCGGCGAGAAGGACCAGGTCGTCTGGGGTGACCAGCTCAATACTAAGCGCAAACCTCTTTTTCCGGATAGGCATTGATGACCGCTGCAACGTATTCCATTTGTGTATAGTACTCCAGGTGTATGCATCTAGCTACGTAGTACGGCAGCGCGTGGTAGGATATCGCAATTTTCTTTGCGTCGTCGTTTCGATTTGCCTGCGCAGCTGCCCTGCGACGGCGCTGCTTATATTACTGTGCACTTCTCGTTACCTTCCAGATTTTGACTTGGCCCAGGGCTTTGGAAATGCATAAACCTATAAATAGTAGACCGAAATGGTATCACAGCTACATGCATTCATGTCCATTACTCTCTTATTCCGACTGCAGCAGAACCGTCTTCCATGCCCCTCGCCACCCGTCCACATCCCCGCCTCCTCTCCCCGATCCTCGCCCTTCTTTTCATCATATTCGCATTATCCTCTCTCTTCTCCCTTTTCGCCAACTCCACCTCTATTCTCAATTTCGTACCTACCGCACTTGTCAAGGGCGAGCGAACACCGGGCTGCAGAGGAAATGCTGCCATCTCAATCCAGAACCTTCTTGATGCTGGCGCTAGACATGTCGCTGAATCAAATAGACTTTTCGATGCCACTGGCGCAAAAAGGGACCTTGGAATAGACCTTGGAGAAAATTGGACTTTGCAAAGCTATGCCAGTTACCTGGAAAATATCTGGCAAGAGTTTCTCCAGGAGCCTCAAGGATCTAATGCGGATCACCCCACCCTCCAAACCGTTCTTTCATATACATCCCTCTTGCCCCGAGAGCAAGGGAGTGAAACAGCTATTCCCAAATTCATTTACACAACCGATCTTTTGGAACCTCAACAGCTTCCTGAGCAGTTTCAATCCTGGATCACCCAAAATCCGGAATGGACCACCATGTTTGTAAATGATGCGGAGATTGATACCTGGCTGGAAGATAGGTTGGGTGCTGGAGAGGTTAAAACTAAAGCACAAGAGGAATTATTGGCTCTGAAGGAAAGCTACGGGGTGGTTCGTGCGGATTTATTCAGGTGGGTTGCATCCCAAGTTGCACCTCCAGGTGAAAAGCTGTATAAAGACGACTGGCTGATTTTGCTTTCTGCTATACCTGCAGGTACCTTGTCCTTTTGCTCAACGGTGGCGTTTACACCGATACAGATACAGCCAGTGTCCTTCCCATCGCCCAGTGGGCCCGTAGTCCCACCGTCGCTCCAGTTGCTCCCCTTCTTACGGCCATCCCGCAACTGATATCCATCATTCAAGATCCCTCCTCGCAAACACTTCCTTCAACCCCTTCAACCTCTAAACCCTCATTGGTTGTTGCCATTGAATCCGATGCATTGTCCACCGGAGCAAACTGGAGAGAACAATCTTTCGCAAGATCTATCCAGATCGTTCAATGGACAATTATGGCCAATAGAGGACATCCCGTCCTGTTGGACGTGATCGGAATGGCCCTGAAAAAGTCGGAAGAAATAAGGCTGATGAAATCAAACAATGATCAAGTCAGAAAAGAAGATGTAAACATATTGAACTGGTCAGGTCCAGGCGCATTGTAGGTTCTCCCGACCCGTTCCGTGTCAAACATCAAACGCCACCCTTGCTGATAACACATATCGTCCCCAGCACCGATGCCGTTTTCCGATACCTCTTCGTTCGTTACGGATTTCATCCAGCCCAGGCCTCAGGTCTCAAGGAGCCATTACAAATCGGAGATGTGATGTACGTTGGTCTCAATTCCTGGTAATAATAACCCACCTGCTGATGTTGTTGAATAAAAAACAGCATCATGCCCGTTCATTCTTTCAGAGCCGATGCTTCAGAAGGGTTTCAGGGAGAACATAGAGTGGTATGGCACGGGTGAGTAAATCTTGGAGTGATCAATCACGGAAACAACGCTGACTGGACTCCCAATCATTGCAACAATAAATAGATTCTTTGGAAGATGGAAAGGCAAAACGGATAAATAAGCTTTGAAAAGAATAGGACAAAAAAGTCTACAAATGGTCATGTTGCCTTTTGAGTTTGTCTTGCTGTAGAGTTTGCAATGTGTGTAAAAGTAGCAAAGTAGAGCATATTTTTGTTGTAAACGGTCTGCCTGCCATCATACATAGCATCAATATATGAACATATTCAATAGAGTATAGTGTGGTTAGCCACTCAAACAAGAGATATCACTTCGTGATCGTCAATTGTCAGAAAACCAGTACAATTCGATTTTCCGTAACAGTTCTGCACCACGATCCACCCACGGGAGTACTGTTACACATCGTCCGTGAGGACCTGATTTCACATTAAGTGTAAGTTGCATGTAGGCTGTATTGATTTCTATTCGGCATAATGCCTGTTACTTTTTGGTAGTGAGTAATGGTTTAAGATTGTCCAAAGACGCCTTGCGAGCATTCATAAGATTCTCGAAAACATCCTGGAGATAAACATCCTCCTACCTTATATCAGCCATCATCGTGGTTGCACATCGACATGAACAACTTACATCGAACAAGCTGCTTAGACAGTCCCACTTGACCTCATCCTCTCCTCGAACAGCATCCAGTCGCTTGTTCAATTCCACCATAGTAGTATTTTTCAAATCTTGTATTTCGTTCCTAAGATCGGCAATGAAAGCTGAAAGTTGGGTCGGTTTCTTTTTGCCTTTCACAGGCTTAGCGGCTTCCGTAGCGCGTGAAAGGACCAGATCAGTGATCTTGATGAGCTTTTCGGTTGTATTAGCCAGACCTCGCAACGGTCCTAAATAACCAAAAAAAAAAGGCCACATACTTGAGCAAGAGAGATATACGACTGTATCAATGACCACCGCGAGGTGTGGTCACCACAACAGATGCGAATATTTTCTACCACGAGTCGGTGAGTCATTTCATCTATTCAGCAACACTAATGTCCATCACTTACCACTGAATATGCCTTTGAGTGACTTTTCTTGTTCTTCAGATTCGGCAGCCTCAGTTGAGGGCTTTAATGCCTTGGATGCAGCCTTGAGCACATTAGATCCACTTTCAACCAAGGCTTGCTCGTGATCTAATAAAGCTTCCTAAGTCAAGCATCAGCATGTGACTTGATTGATTGCCTTGCAGCAGAGATAAAATACTAACTAAACCTTCAAACTCCAAATCTAAAACTTGTCCATTATTGATAAACTCGCCAACAACCAGCCAGAATCGTCCCATAATCTTCACCCAGTCGTCTGCTATTGGCCTCCCACCTAGTTCCGTAATATCCTTTGTGAGTTTCCGTTTACCGCCAATCTCTTGAATGAGATCCCAGTTCCTCAAATCGATCATTTCGGCCTTCAGCGATTTCTGTAAACGTCTGGTCAATTGGGGTGGGAAAGGCACGGTTGGGGAATTGAAGGCGTGAAGGCGGGCTTGCTCAATTGCAAGGACATGGGAGGAGAGAGAATCATGGAGAGAGGAGGCGAGATGCCTGATGGATGTGATTTTGGAATAGGTTTCATTGCCGAGGCATTCTTTAACGTACTCGGGAAACTAGGCGGCCCCGCGTCGTTAGCCTGTGACGCGATTAATCCACAAAAGGAACAAAACTTACGTCGGAAGCGGTACGCTGGTACATATTAAGGGCTTTATCGGTGTGACTTGACCAGATGCCGACGTTCTTGGCCATCAGGGCTTCAATGGCTCCCCGTTCAACAATGACATGCAAAAGATTATCGAGTTGAATTTCAGACAGGCCGAGTGTGGTCAGATGCGGTCCTATAAGGGATGCAGCGCCTACAAGAATATTCAGCACATCGCTATGAAGGCATTCTACTAGACTTACCGATTAACCTGTATAAACGGATTAACAGGTAGTGCGCATGCATACATATGGGGCTTTCTTGACAAATCTTCTCCAAACAAAGGATGGACTTATACAGTGGTACCATGTTCTTTGGCGAAGAGTGCCACATGATAAGCAAGAGGTTGACTGTAAGCAAACCAATGGGATCAGATGATTGGACATCGGTCTTCGCAAGATTTCTACCTATACTCAAGCTTTTAATGAGCGTATGAAGATATACGAGAATATGTCTCCTCACCATATTGGAGTCCTTCGAGATACAGTCTCCAGTACTTTTCGATATCTTCGTTTGTTGGCATCCAGTCCGCGTCCTTCTCCATGAGGAGAATGATGTAAGCATTTGAAATTTCTTTGAAGGAGGTTTCATCATGGTGCTGCTGAACAGCACGAGCTTTCAAAAAGTTCTCGACCATCGTCTTCCGCTTCTCGTTCTCCCGTGAAATCGCTATTAACTCTGTAACGATCGATCCCTTCGAACCCCAGCGGTTCCAGTACTGTTCAACTTTGTCCAGCCATTCCTCGTCGTCCATCAGATGAGAAGAGATATCCGTCTCGGAAGCGAATTTTGTGTCGTGAAGAACCATGTCAAACTCCAGCTGGGCAAGCTGGGGCGCACGTTCCTTTTGACCGATCTGCTCAACCAAGGACTTGAGTAGAGCAGTGGTGCTTCGCATGGAGTCAGGATCGGTAGAATTTTGCGTAGCCAACAGTAGATATCGGTAGAACGCATAGTTGCGCTGTCTGTGTAGTGGTGTAAGTTTCTACGGGCGATAGGCTATCAAGTCGCACATACGATCCGTCATCTTTTTGCAACATCCCCGCGACCCATTCCCTTTCTGCCTCCCATTCCTTCTGCCCTTCTTTTCCACATCTTGCCACGGCAGCCTTGACAGTCTCCATCCTCCACCAAAGCCTCGCCAAACTTCCCTCCTGTGCCTGCTGTCTGGCCAGCGTCAACAAATCGCCAGGCTGGTCACTGGATAAAAGGATCTGGGCGCGAAGCCAAAAAATGTCCGAAGTCTCGCATGTGTTGCCTGTTGTAGAAAGGAGCACTTGGGCAATTTTCAGAGAGTTTGCGGGTGCTGGACATGGATAAGGGTTGGAAGGGGTAGGTTGAGGGGCTTTCTGTTAAACGGCGACACGTCAGCCGAGCTATTGAAATCCAGACGGAAGGACGCACCTGAACCCATTCAGCCCAAGCGGCCAATCGGGCCCATTTGGGATCACGGGTAGCATTGAACATCTTCCGGCTGCTCTGCACCATAGTAGACACATCCCAAGCGGCCGCTGAATGCAAGAAAACCTGTTCAAGGAGTTGGTATGTTTCTGGATGGAGGTCATACAGGTCTTGGTACACTTTCTGGGCAAGGTCCACTACAAGTCCATCAGCTCATGTTTCTGTCAGTCGACTGAATCTGCTACTTGCGTCTGCCCATGTTCCTGAGGGTAAGAGTACACCACCATACGCCTCTGCCCGTCATTTCCTTCTTAGGTCCGGCGAGTGCCTGAATTTGCTTGTAGACCTGGAGAATGTCGCTTTCCTCTGCGCCCGTTTTCTGCATGATGTACATGTTGACGATGAGAGCTGGCTGAGACTTGGGGTGCTTCTTGAGGTAGCGGGCGATAGTTTGTTGTGCAGGGACGATGCGGTGGAGGGAGATATCGTCTGCGCTTGTGAGCTGTGAATGTATGCCGGGGAGACGTACCGTATACAGACTGGAGCTTGCGCTCCTCTGTCTCCCATGCTAGAAGCTGTCTGGACATGGCTGTTTGCTGTTGTTGACAAGTTACTCGCCGTCGTTCTTCGCCTTTTCTGTCTCCCTTTGCCGGGAAATACGTAATCAACCCAGAAATTCGTCCCTCCCCATTGGCGCTGCCAAGGTGCGTCATAATCGCATCTTCTCTTGCCAACTCACTGCCCATAGTATTCCACTCACACCATGCCCAACAGTGTCTCCATAAACTCCTCTCCCACCACCACAAACGTTCTCCTGAACCCACCCCTACGCTCTCCATCCTACTCAGAGGTAGAACTCATTCGCACACCCCCCGCCAGGAGCTTTACTCCAACACCTCCAGTCAGCCGGAGTCTCAGCGCAAACGGATCACCTACGGCTTCTACTCCGGGGAGGCTGCATGGGGAAAGTGACCTGAGTTTACTCCTTCGCACTTTGGATTTTGCTGCTAGAGTAAGTGCATTTCGGTTCATCGACCGCATCGGTGCCAACGGACAATATCGCAGAAACATTCTTGCCAAAGAAGAAAAGATGTCGATCAATCCCCATAGTGAGTAACAGATGGTCCATTTCCACTCATGAGCATTCTGACCTTTATGTTAGTATCAACCATCCGATTGTACGTTCCTGCATATATGCAGCTTAACAGCAACCGAGTTCCATAACACTCATTGTCAACTTGCGGTGTAGTCTGTGGCAAACTATTTATCGTCAACTGGCATCACCGACGTTCACGTTTTGCAAGCTGCAATCCTTCATGATACTGTCGAAGACACATGTACGACTATAGGTGAGTTTCTGAAAGCAGGAAAAGTACCGTGTCCGGTTACATAGCTAACCGCTGGACAGAAGAAATTGCAGACCAATTTGGAATTGATGTGGCACGAATTGTGGAGGTGAGTACTTTGTTCTTATTATGTAGGGAGAGGCTTACCCTATTTAGGAATGTACCGACAATACTGCACTGGATGGCCTTCAGCGCAAGGTCGAGCAATTGCGTGCAGCTCCTTCAAAGTCCAAACAGGCTCAACAAGTCAAGTTGGCAGAGTGAGTAGGTCAGTGACCGCAGCTGATGCGCATTACTGATTTCGTTTCATAAAGTAAATTGCACAATCTTGAGTCAATCCGACGTAGCCCACCAGTGGGATGGGGTATGAAACGAGTGCAGGCCTATTTCATATGGGCCAAAAGGGTGACTGATAGTGAGTTTTGGTTCTTCGGAATGGCCCGATACCTTCAGATTTCTTCGCGAATTCGACAAGCTCATGTGCTGATGGGCTCTAATTTCAGTATGTGCCCCTGCCCATCCTCCCTTAGCCGAGCGTTTGCAGCGTCTATACGAAACAGCCCATACGCGAGTGAATGGCACCTACTTTCCCTGCCACCCAGAAGTCTGTGGACCTTTAACAGAGGTATGTTCGAAGAGAATGTGCTTGCCCGTCAGTTCGACTGATGGTAGACCTTGTAGGAGGAAAAGGAGCTCGTCGACAAAAGGTTACGAGAACTCAAAGAAGGGGATACCATGTGTCCCGAACCTCTGTTTTTCTGAACTGTGCCCCTCTGCGCTCGTGGTTCCTGCATAGACTGCATTTAGGTTGTATAGGCATCATAAGCATATAGCGAAAGCTCATATCGATTGTAACTTTTATCATCATGTTCCGTAATGACATTTGCATGCATTAATTAATTCTCCTTGAATGTGTTTACGTAACACGTGCCCTGGTGGCACCAGCAGGCAGCAGCCGCTGCCCTCAACTGGCGCTTCGCGCTCGCTGTCAGTCGCTCACCTATACAGCCATCGCGCCGATACAGCAGCAAAAGCATCTCAAACATGGAGGCAGACCCCTTATACCACGTCAAGCAGCTCTTCTACCAGGGTGAGTGTACTCTCGTTCTTCCCTTCATCTCACAGCTAACCCTCACTTGCAGCGTCATACCAAGGTTCGTCACCGACCGACGATAAACGATATCATTCCCCACTGACTCTGCATAGCCTGTATCTCTGAAGCCTCAGAATACCCCCACACACCTTCAGACGACCCTTCATCACTCCACCGTGCTCTCTATATTGCTCGCTCTCATCTTGCGCTTCCGTCTCCATCCCCCTCATCTGCCCACGCTATCCTCGCACCCTTCCTTTCGCTCTCACCCGTACCTCTTTCTGCGCGTGCAGTTGACGCGTTCGCCTCTATCCATGAAGCGGAGGAAGATGCCAGAGAGGAAAAGGTAGAAGAGGTTAGGGACTTGGTATTGGAATGTGAAGGTGGAAACGATGAGGAGGAGGAGAAGACCGTAAGAGCCATTGCTGCTAGCGTGTTTATCCTTGTGGGAGAGAACGAAGAGGCTGTGGCTACTTTGACAGAGGGCGCGGCTAAGGATGATCTGGAGTGGTAAGTTCATCAAAGATGATGGCGCCTGTCAGCTAACCGAGTTCCATTTCATGACAGTATTGCCATCCTTGTCCAGCTTCTTCTTTCTCTCAATCGCCGAGATCTTGCGCAAGCTACTTACAACTCCGCCAAGAAATTCGGGAGTGACTCTATGCTTATTCAGGCTATGGAAGCTTGGATTGGGCTCAAGACTGTACGCCTTCTTATTCGTTTAGCTTATTAGTGCAAGCTGACATGAGTTCCAGGGATCTCAACCTCTTCATCAATCCTACTACTTTTACGAAGAGCTTTATCAGCTTCCCAATGGTCGCACCGCTCCTGTTTTAGCTTCGCACGCTGCCGCACACCTTCTCTTAGGTCACGTCGATGAGGCCAAGGCCGACATTGTGGAAGCATCCCAGAGTAAGGCAGGGCAGAGTAGCAGCGATGTTCTGGCTGTTGGCGCTTCGGTTGGCGCTGAGGGCTTTGCGGAGTCAGTCTTTCATTTGATGTCAAGATGGCATTATTTACTGACTGCTCTTGCAGGAAGCTGGTTACGACCGCAAAGCAACACCCCTATGCCCTCGATCTCATTGAGAAGAATAAGCTGTTCGATGAAGCTGCTGCCAAATATGCGGTATCCGCATAGAAAATGAAGAAACGCGGGCGAGTTGGATGAAAGTTGAGGACTAGCCTGAAATGCTGGGTTTTGTATGAACAATAGAATAATGACATCGCGTGCTGTGTGTATGGTGCTACCTCGTATTCCTTCAGAAGCGTTCAGTCATGAAGACCCCTGATCAGGTCTCACTGATGCAGAGTAGAGAAATTGTCCATTAGTTCCTCCCAATCACCATCCCTTAATGCTCGTACTATAGGCTTGACTTTATATGCGCATGGCAACGCGCGTACTTGTTGCCATTTGTTGGGGCCTGTGTTCTGGAACTTCAATCCGTGAAGCAAAAATAATACCCTGGTCGTGAATTCCCAATGACATGCAGCTCTAGGAGACGGGGCAGAAGCTAGTTTCAGCTGATGACTCCCCGTCATGACCGGTATCGTGGCGGTATATGAGTGGGCTTATAAATATAGATACGACTCACTTCGTCGCCATTCACCACGGTTCCCGGCTTTCCTGTTCCTTCCAGATACACGGTAAACCTAGCCTGCAATCAGAAGACTTGCTCGACGGAAATACAAGCAGGACGTTAGCCTACCTATAAGAATCGATGTCTTCGTCTTCATGTACGTCATCATTCCATACTTCAAAGATACTCTTCAACTGAGAGTATACTGAGATGCAGCCGTCCCAGGAGCTCTCTTCATGTCCTTGTCGCTCAACGATCTTCGATGACATAATATCAGTTGGGAAACATTTGGGCCTTCTTCGTGCTATCATTATTTGGGCCGGTAGCATCACTTACTCGGACATGTATTTCCTGAATAAGGGTTTCGTCTTTCGAACACTGTGTCATCGTTGGCAATGGCTGTTAACTGTCGATGGTTCTAGAGTCTTCTTAAAGCAGAGTAAGCAGTAACTTGCAAGCTTAGCAATTGGGAATCAAAAGAATGGTTTATGTGCTGCTGGGACGAACATATACAAGTCACGAGGCCCTCACTCTGTCCGATTACAACGCCCAGTGACTAGTAGTGACCAGTGGCACAAAATGATACACGTAGCCCGCCGGTCGGCGAACGCGGTGAAATCCTGTCCCTTTGAATCATAACCATAGACCATTATAGAGGCGTCTAAACTTCTGTTAAGTCGGAACATCCGTCATCTTCATTACAGAGATATCAAGCGGATTTATAAGGGACATCAAAGCAGGAAACTCTCTGCCAACAAATCAAGGGGTCGCTATTGCGATAATTTTAGGAAAGAGGGCAAAGGATGTTTATTATTATTATGGACGATCCGTGTTGTTATAAGTCGTGAGATGACATCATTTTCTGATGGGGAAGGAAGGAGTGTTAATAAATAATTGCTGATTGCTGGTGCTGCTTTAATCGACTGCGCCAGCAAGGCTGCTGCACGACGCACGACGCACGCTGTACGCACGTTTTGTGAAAGACGTCGCTCGAAGTCCGGGATCAAGCTGAGGTTCTCATGTTCTCATGGATCAAAAGGCGACGACCCGTTTGTCGCGTTGACGTGTTATGTAAAAATATAGTACGTAATTATAATGCTGAACGGCGGAGACAGCCGAAGAGTGTGTTTTTTGTTGTTGTTGATTATTGTTCCCGCCTCCGCCCACTGTGCCTCGGCGGCCTTGATTCGCGTGCTCGCTGACGCAGTAGTTGTTCACTTGATCCACACAATAGCTCTGTTGCTGATGCTGGCTGGCCGGTGATTGACTCACCTGCTCTTCCAACCTGCCCAGTGGCAAATTCTTTGTAGCCCCTAATGCCTTCCTCCTCCTACTCAGAGCATTCCATCCCACCCTCATCTCACCTCACCACCTTTCCGAACCCCTTTCAGGATGAACCAGAGCAGGGAATACTTCCAGCATTCCTTTCAAAGGTGAAGCAAACATTTGCATCAGGTATATCCCAACCTCCTACCCAAAATTCCCATGCCAGCTCCGACAGGCTACCCCTCTCGATAGAAGGTGAAAACAAATTCGCTCATGACCGGGATTCGAACCCCATCGCTCCGCCCAGGGAAGGTGGTCAGACAGAGGCGCAGGCCATTGCAGAGGCAGTCATGAAGAACAGGATTCAGACGGCTGCTCAAGGTGCACTTCCGAACTCAGCAGTTGAGCAGCAGCAACGCATGCACGGGCAGTCGGCTGGTTCGATCAGCGCCGTTGTAGCTACAGCCGCAGAGGCGCTGCCCTCAACACAGTCCACAGCCCATCCCTCAAACTTGTCTATCCATACTTCGCATGACCAGTCCCTGAATCCGCCTATCGGTCCTGTCAATACTTTCGGTAGCTCAAATTCTCACCCACCCGTCCCCGCATCTGTTGCCTCGTCCCAAGTCTCTATTTCAGGGCCGAAGCGCGCTGTCGCTTCTGGAGGGCCACACTGGCGTCCATCCGGTGTCGCTCCTGCGCAGGTTACTATTTCGCCCGTGACAACGACAGTGCAGACTGCGAGCAAGGAACCTATTTCTTCTCCTGCTAGACCAATTCCCTTTCCGAGTGCCAAGGTTCCACATCGAGGTAACGTCAACCGTCAAAACTCTATATCCTCTTCCTCGCGCGCTCCAACCCCGCTACCTCACCACATTCACACCAATCCTCTGTCGACAGGCCAAAATAAACGCCTTCGTAGATCATCTGTTGCGACCCTTCCCGATTCACCTTCTTCCCTTTCCATTTCCGGTATGATAGCTGCCAACGCCGAATTAACTCAGAGTCATAGCTACGTTCCTGGATTCCCTTTAGCACAAGATGACACCAGAAGCGTGAGAAGCATGGGGGCCGTCAAGAGGCTGAATAGTGTCAGCAGGATTATCAAAAGGATGAAAGGAGACGGCTTAAGTAAACAATACTGGATGGCGGACGAGCATTGCAAGGAATGTTACGACTGCAAATCAGTGAGTGGGCTAATCTATATGTGAAACGGTCGCTAATAAGGCCACTTGAAAGGTTTTCACGGCATGGCGAAGGAAGCATCATTGCCGGATATGCGGTCAGATATTCTGCTCTCGTTGTGCATCCAATATCATCGGTGCTCGTCGTTTTGGCCAGGAAGGAGTTGTAAGGGTTTGCAATCTTTGTCTCAAGATTATGGAAGAGTACAAGGACGACGACGACGATGACCGTCGGTCAATCAATTCATTCTCTACGTCCGTTCACCGTTATCCGAGTATATCCGACCGAGCATTTCTCAACACTGCAATGTCCCCAGAGATGCCGTATGCTAAATCCCCCTTTGCCGCAAGCCAGCTATTTAGCTCCCATCCTAACGACTCACTTATGGCCATTGACGAGGCCTCGGTTCCCATGCAATGGGACGATGGTCGTCTTGATGCGGAGAGAGCCTTCATTCTCAATGAAGTCGGCGGGCCACCAACACCCACTGGAGATGATCGTATATGGGCAGGAAGACCGCCAACTGTAGCGCCCTTCAGGAGACCCGTAGAGCTGGACCAAAAGGTCGCTGCCGACCAAGAAGAAGCTGACGGAGATGGTCGCGTCAGCACTCCTGTGTTGGAAACCTCGGGTTCCGCATTGCATGCCACGCATAGAGATGCGACAAGTTCACCCTTTCCTAGGACGAATACCATGTCGACAGACGACGATGTAGAAAGAGCACCACTGAGTCGCGAAGATTCAGGTCATCCTCTCATTGGTTTGAAGACGAGGATGAATCAGGCAGTCCTTACTGCATTGTTGGATTCAGAAAAGTCGGAGGGACTCTGGAGAGCGAGGTCGCACTCTTTCGCGTGAGTAGTGTGGCTAGGCCGTGCTGTCAGCCATAAGCTGATCTGGAAATTTGCAGACACCAACCCGAAATGTTAACAGGCGCAAGCCTCCAACATTTCAAACTCATGCTTTCACAAGCTATCGCACGTGCCGAACTTCCCAAAGCCGATGAATGGCATCGAATTCTCACCAATCTCATTCTCAAAGTACCTCTCAACTTACAGCCCAATGTACGCGCTGGGGATGATATTGACGTTCGAGCGTATGTCAAAATCAAAAAGGTCCCAGGTGGGAAAATCAGTGACTCGGAGTACGTAGACGGAATTGTCATAACCAAAAATGTGGCCCACAAAGCCATGTCCAGGAGACTTGTTAACCCGCGCATAATGGTGGTCACCTTCCCTTTAGATTACCACCGGGTTGATAATCAGTTTATGTCGTTGGATCCGATACTCGCCCAGGAAAAAGATTATTTACGGTTACTGACGAAACGCATCGTTGACGCCCGACCTCACATTGTATTGGCCCAGTCCTCTGTTTCACGAATCGCACTCGACTACCTGCTAGAAGCTAACGTCGCGCTTGCTCGCAGCGTCAAAGCTTCTGCTATCCAGCAGGTGGCCAGATGTACTCAAGCAGATATTGTTGCTTCGATGGATCGACTCGTCCTTGAGCCAAGAATGGGTCGATGCGGAGAGTTCAGGATTCAATCTTTTGATCATGAGCTTATCCCAGGTAGAAGAAAAACTTTAATGAGGTTCGAAGGAGCAAGCAGGGAGCAAGGCTGCACGATCATATTGCGCGGTGCGGATTTGCCAACTTTACGCAAGGTTAAAGTGATCACGGATTTCATGGCGCTCGTGGCATATCATCTGAGAAACGAGGTGATAATGTACAACGACGAACACAACATTCCACCACCTAAGCCTGTGCTCCCAACGGAGTACCGCGAGCTTCTGGACCTTCTCGACTCCGATAGATCACCCACTGAAGGTAGTCCTTCTTGCGACACACCTTCGCAACTTTCTCATTCCACCGCCACCCTTAAACCCATAACTTCCCCTGATAATATCGAATTCGTATCCGAATCTTCTTCAACTCCTAGGCCAAATCTCAATCCTATCCAGCTTGATGACAAACAACTTGAGAAGCGTGATGCTCTGGAAGTGACGAAACAGATTGCTAAGTCCCTTGAACCTTATCTGACAGTCGCTTTGTCTTCTTCCGCAGCAATAATGTTTCCCCCACCTGCTATCTTGGCGAAGATGGCTGCGCTTGATCGGAGATTGTCAGAGCTGAGGGTGAACAGGGATGAAGCAGAGGCAGCGCAGATATTAGAAGAGGAAACAAAAGTGGCAGAGGTATCAAAAGATAATGCTCCTACAGTGGGGACTACCGATTCAGAGACAGCCTCATTAGCCCCGACATCGATTTCTGAAGCGGCTGGAACCTCCTCTGAAGTGCCGATTAATGATGCTATGAGTGCCTATCCAACGACATCTACAAGCAAACCACCAATACGAGATCCTTATCACATTCTTCGGAAGCCCCAAGAAGTATCCCAAGAAAGTGCGCTGGCGCAAGTAGAACATGCCCATCAAGAACAGATCAGACTATGGCAATGGTACACGCGGAGATTTGCAGAAGAACTCCGCCCTGAGAACTATCAAGGCATTGTTTACTTGTCATCGCTGGGTTGTGAAGGTGCTGAAAAGCCATGTGTGGAGCCGTCTCTTCAGCATATCGATTATTACCAGCCCGGTGATCAGACTGTCGGCCAGTTTCTCGAAAGTCTTGCCATCGTGGCTCCGGACCAATGTACTAGCAAGAACTGCGAACGTCTACTACTCTTCCATTACCATTTACTAGTGCATGGTCAACGTCGCCTGCAAATTGCCGTAGATCAGTTCCCTTGCCCTTCCCCAGGACATGAAGACCAAATCATCACATGGTCCTATTGTCGACAATGTGCCACCCCATCGCCCACGACCATCATGAGAGAAGAAACTTGGAAAATGTCTTGGGGCGCTTATCTGGAGCAATGCTTTTATCCACCAGAGATTCGAGCTGGTTTTTCTTGTCCCCATGACGCATTTCGCGATCAAATTCGATATTATGCCCACCGAAATTTGGCAATTAGGATACATAATGAGCAGATCGACCTCTTTGAGCCTGTACGGCCATCGATCAAACTACAGATTAAGGCGGAGACTAAGGTGATACTCAAGAATAGGGAATACGACAGCGCATTGGCGAAAATCTATGCATTCTTCGATTCAGTGGCGTCGCGGCTGAGAACGATTGACGTGGAAGGCGTGCAGTCAGATAAAGTGCGTAAATGGGCCTACCGAATTAGATGCGCCGCTGATATTTCTGTATAGGTATCCCGTCTTAATGCAAACGTTGAATCTATGCTTGTTCGAGCGGCCAGCGACCGAGAAGAGATCATCAATCTGTTGAACAGGACGTATAAGCTCACTCCAATTACAGATGTACTATCACTGAACATCGTATTGAGAGCTTTGCAAGACAAAGTAGTCCAGTGGGAGTAAGCGGAATGTCCCATTGTCCTTGCGCAAAATGCTAACCAAAAACAGCGTAGATTTTGCAGACATTGAGAAGGCTTTCATGCCCACAGAGAAAGACCTGAAAAAAAGTATGTTGTCTTATCATCCCCTTGTTGTAAAAGGAAGTTACCTGATAATTGTCAGTGACCGCATCCCACCTAAAACGTTTTTTTGCAAATCAAGATGCCCCCGGTTCATTAGAGCGAAGTGCTTTAGCCGGAACACCTTCAGTGGTTTCGGAAGAGCATGAGACCAAAGACGATGTCGCTCCTACTCAAGCACCGAGCGACAAGCAAACGACTATAATCGGACTCAGTTCCGATACAACTACGGATGGCGCAGCTGCCTTTGCCGATATCGCTACAGCGAAACTCGATGACGCCTCAGTAACACCTACTGCTGGCATACTCCAACCAATGTCAAACCCGTACTCAAGATCTGTGAGGTCGAGTTCGAAAGAGACAGAGGATGACAGTGATTCAACAGTATTTGCAACCCACGATGATCTTGTGGACAAAGGAGACGGTAAAGCCACGATAGAGCCAAGCACTGAGAATGACACTTCTCAGTTTGTGTCTCGCCTTCCCCGACGCGCAGCTCCTGCTCCAAGGTATGCTATACTCCACTTTTATTCAACCATTTTACTCACTAGTCCCATTTATTAGCATAGCAGACCTTGTTCAACGCTTCAACGAGTCTACTCAGCTAGCCCTGCCGGGACTGACTTGTTCTCCGGAACATACACGCTCTGCTGGAGGCTCTCGTCGTCAATCTCCCCGGCAATATTCATCGCATGATATTTCCGACAGTGATCATAGCTCTCGAAATCGTCCAAGATTGCGTCGTGGAAAGACTGAACAGCCCTCTCATCGTCAACGGGACGCCTCCAGGCCCGGATTGATGTCTGATGGTGATCGAAGCTACGCTACAAACGCATCACGTATATCATCTTCTTCGCATCTTCATAGATCAGTTGGCGAAAGTAAGAATAACGATTATCCCACTGTGAGACCCAGTATGGGCTCTCGTGCCCCATCATACACCAGCAACATCCCTCCGCGTTCCGGTAGAGCCTCTCCCAAGTTGAGATATCCCGTTGTAACTCACGTTCAATCTCTCTTCGATCTTGAAGAAGGGAAGCCTCGGGTTGCTGGTAAAGGTAAATCGCCTAGACGTCCAGAGTCTACCACGCCGATTGTGGGTAAGAACGTAGGCCGTCGTTCTCAAAGTGGTACTTCTCGAGTAAATTCCATTGCACGTCACTTCGATCGTCTCTCGAGAGAGGCCGAAAAGGAGCGTCAAAAACGCATATCCGTTGTCAGAGGGAAACGAGCTAGGCCAGTCAGTGTAACCAAAGCTAAGGTACAGGTGTTTGACAATCTTAGGGATGCGTTTAAAGACGAGTTCGACACCGACTCATCAGAGGCTGATAATGAAGAGGATGAGCTAGGGAGTGATGATAGTCTGGGTTCAGCAGACGAGCCGATCTCAAGAACGAAGGCAGAGTCATTTTCAAACAATTCCTCTCCCACTAGGCCGATTGGCTCGTCTGTACCAATGGCCACATCTCCTTCCCTACTGCCCGAGGCAAGCTTATCAAAAGACGATCTTGTCACAATGAGTCCTCCCATTGCATCCGAGACCACTACCTCTATCCTTAGTGACTCCAAATCGGAAAAGTCGTTTACCGACCGTCTGAAGATAGAACTTCCAAGTTTTGAGACCAGTGCGCCTCTTCCGAGTCACCCAGCGACCCCACAAGTCCATACCGATACCACAACAGCAGACGAGGCATTGGGAGCGGTTTCTGCCTCACAAACCTCTGACGTCGAAACAAGCACAGCAAACGAGAAATCAAGTTTGCTAAAGTCGCTGAGTGGATTATGGGCATTTCGGGCGGCCGATTTCGCTCCACTGGAATATCCATTGTGAGTATATATCAGAAGATCAAGATTGTATGCTAAATTAAGTATAGATCAGCATCGGAACACATCTTTGCAGATTCTAAGGTCATTATACGTGAGACTGAGCCCACCAGCATTATCGCATTTACCCTTAGTTCGAAGACGTACAGAGATAATTCAAAGGCGTGGTCGACTAGCAGACAGGAAGAGGGCAGATTCGATACATTCATGCCAGAAGAGGCTATGAGCGCTAATCATCCAGCAGCATGGGATGCTGTTTCGCTGGAGGATGTCGATGAGACAGCGAGACAGGAAAGAGGTACACATATGAAATATGGTAAGTGTTCAAACCAACCACTGGGGGAAATTAATGCTGATTGTGCTGCAGATTTCGAGTCCGGAGCTTCGACCATCTTCTGCAGGATCTTTTTCGCAGAGCAGTTTGCCGCACTCCGTAAAGCCTGCAATTGCGAAGATAGCTTTGTGGAGTCGCTCGCACGTTGCATTCAATTTGACGCATCCGGGGGGAAATCAGGGTCAGCGTTCCTCAAAAGTCGAGGTAAGGTCTTAGCACGGTCTTTCGCGATGTGTATTAATTTCATATGTTTGTATCTTATAGACGACCGGTTCATTGCAAAGGAGATTACTCGTTACGAGATGGACGCTCTCACGAAGTTTGCACCCGCCTACTTTGACTACACTCGCAAGGCTTTCCAAGGTCAGCGGCCGACGGTCCTCGCGAAGATATACGGGTTTTTCAAGATCGGCTTCAACAACGCCATCACTGGCAAGGCTATGAAGATGAATGTTCTCGTCATGGAAAATCTTTTTTATGAACGCCGCTTTGCCAAGGTCAGCGAAGATTTTCGTCTCTTTTTGTATGCCCTTCACTGACAGAAACTATGGGGCAGATTTACGACTTAAAGGGTAGTACTCGTAATCGACTAATACAACCAACAGGACGCATAAACGAGGTGCTGTATGTGGAACTTTCGCTCCATTGATCGCAAACTGATGTCACTTATTATACAACAGACTGGATGAGAACTTGATGGAGATCGTCTATAAGCACCCATTGTATCTCCGTGAACAATCGAAGCGTGTATTGCGTACTGCCCTCTTCAACGACACCCTTTTTCTTTCAAATCTCAATGTCATGGATTATTCTTTGGTCGTAGGGGTGGACACTGATAAGCATGAGCTGGTAGTGGGGATTGTTGATTATATCAGGACTTTTACGTGGTGAGTCTTTGCATGGAAGTTTCAGTATGATGCTGACTTTCCTTCAGGGATAAGAAGCTGGAATCATGGGTAAAAGATTTGGGGGCCGGAGGAAAGGGAGAACCGACCATTGTAACTCCCAAACAATGTAAGTGAGCTTGTCTGTGCATATGTCAACCGTCTAACATAATTGAACAAACAGATAAACTGCGTTTCCGCACAGCGATGGAACGTTTCTATTTTCCATCGGTCCCAGACCGGTGGACTGTAGTAGTACCGGATGAAGCCCAGGTAGAGGAAGATGAGCCCGGAGTAGGCGCGACAGGTTGAAACCACGTTATACTTCATGATTTTCTCTTGCGAATACCACCGACATATGTCTAAGCGTGGGATTTGAAGTACATTTAGCTTATTTTGTAATGGCAGAACTGTAGTACATATTTACTATATTAAATCTATGGGAAGGGGTCATGTCATTCATTGAATCGCGTCATGTTGTCGTATAATTGTCGTCAACCCTGTTCATTTTCAATGCCTTCTTGATCTACTGCTTCGCGCATCATATCTGATCGAATGGAGTCAACATATATCTTGCTCAATTGAGCAATGCAGCTTACCTCCCCACATCGAATCTGACATGCCTTCATCGTAATCCTTCGCGTGCAAATTCTCATCTGGCTTTGAATCACTGGAATTTCTCCAATTAGTGAATATTGTTATATCAGAATACTGAGAGACATACCGTCTGTAATGGGCATCATCAGATGACAAATAACTGCTGTTAGATGGCTGCCTTCCTAATGATTCCGGCCTTGGTGTTGAACGAGTCGGAGAATTGTAGAAAGAGGGGGAGGGCAAGCTGTTGGAGTTGGATAAATCGGAGACGGGTAACGCGTGTGTTTTGCCAGAAGGGAAATATGAAGTTGGAGATATGATTTCAGTAGATAAAATGCGTTTTGGGGTGCTTTCTTCCTTTTCATGGACTTGAGGAGAATACGATGGGTCGTATCTCGACTGATCACTATAGTCCGGGGGAGTAATAGGGGTTGGATCCAGGACGATAGCAGGGATACCTGCCATTCCCATTATTAGCGCGAGGACCGTCCTTGCGTCTATTGCCCGCAGCTTATCGCTCACCTTCAGCTTCGGCATTCAATGTCAGTTTGCGCGCATCGCGTGTGGCCAAGAATCGCTTTCGCCAATATATCGTTCGGAGGAGGCCTCTCACTCTATCCAAATTAACTAAATCTGTAACTCTTTCTGTCCTGGCCCTTCTTAAGAGGAGATCATCCAGCCTGTTGCCCTTTCATAAGTCCAAAGCTACATCTTGATGATATTTTACTCACTCCAATGCACTCTCATCATCAATAAGTTTATAGTGAGCAAGCATCATTAACATGGCTGTAAAGCTGATTCCTTTGCCAGGCTCTTCGGATATCCTTGCCTCGTTGTATAGCCTTGAAAATAGTTGTCGCCGCTCACGAACCTGCCGGTAGTCGATCTGGGCGATCTGTTCTGCTACGCGTCTAATATCCACCGCATGCTTAACCCCGGTAATGACATACGACCGACTTGAGGCATTGTCGGGCTGATCGGGTCTCGAATGGTGAATAATATTGTGTATTGAAAATTCAATCGGATACGGTCGCACTTCGAATACGCCGGTAAGGCGCTACATAGGTGGTTTAGAGTCTGAGATAATCATAAGTAACAGGCTTACTGAAAAGAACTTGATAAGGTCTCTGCGCTTGATATATCCAACTCTTTGGGAATCGAATTCGGCCCATAGTTGTTTGAAAGCGCCTAGAAGGAAGGCGTGTCAGTGAAGAGCCGGGACACACTTTGTAGAAAGACTAACGCATCTCCTCTCTGTTCAGTGAACTTTTCCCAGGCATCTGGTACACGTAGGCAAAAGATTCGACCACAACACCAGTGAACATGTTCACAAAGATATACCTTGGTTATGTCAAACTTTGTTGGATATCATTGACATGCTGATGAAATTCTTACATGGAAATGATATTCCAACTGATGAACAACACGTACGCGCCTGGGGCACTACCGCAATCTGACTCCAGGAAGTTACCATTCTCGGTGCATCTGGGTACTTGAATAGTACTGACATAACATTAGCAATTGTGTCCCGCGCACGAAAAGCTTACTAGTCGTGCATGTAGCCGTTCCACCCTTCACCAGTGGACATAAATGCTAGCATAAGCAACGCATTCCCAAAAGTGTAATAGTTCTGAAACCGCGTGCCTGCATTATTCCCTTCCTTTGTTAAGCCAAAGACTTCCAAATAAAGGATGGCGTAAAATATGAAGATGGTAGCCCAGAGAAGAAAAAGATTACCAATGGCGGGAAGACTTGCCCTGCGATCGCAGCATCAGTCTTGAACAAGAAGACGTTTCCTTCAAAAGTAGCCTAATAGACTTACACTGAGGTCTTAAACAACTGATTCAACGAACTGATTCTTTGTACCAATTTCAGCGAGATCGATACTAAAAAGAGCTTTTGTAATTGGACGTTGACTTGATTAGCGGTCCCACCACTGCTATCTGCCTGTAGAGCAGGAATAGTAGTCGCAAAACTACCTGTGATGACGATGAGATCAAAGATATTCCACCCATTCGATCTGAAGGATTTAAACCCCAGACCGTAGAACCGGACAAGAAGGTCAATGGCATAAAGCACGGTCAAAAACAAGAAGATCCAATCTAGCTGCACCTCGTTCAGCAGATTCTCTGAGAAATCTTCCATCCTGCAAGTAAACGTTAGCTGTGATCGGTAACTTTTGAGCGACCCACATGAGCAACAAGATATGCAGGTAGTATATCATTGTGAAGCCTACCGCCCAAAACCCATTCTTATTTACTGTCCGGTCGTAGCACCACGCTCTGAATAGTAACTTAGGCCGTCCTTTGGGTAGTTGGGACGGAGTCTGCGCTTTGATGAACTTGGAAAGATCAACCCATTGTCGCTGTTCACTTGTAAGGAGAGCATTGCCTGAACGGGTGCTGAAATTCTTGATGATAATACTATTAAAAAACATTAGTTAGCCCTGAATTCATGTTAATTCTTCTTTTGCTAAAAAGAAAAAGATCTCACCTGACAAACAATGTAAGGATGATTACACCGCCGAATAGATTAAAAATCACTAGGTAGATCGCGTTCCACTGCGATGCTTGGTCCTCAGGCTGTTGATCTCTGCCTACTATGTTCATCACCGAGGCCATCACATCAATCCATCCTTCTAATGACACGATTTCAAAAAGAATCAGAATCGATTCCCTGAAGGAATCGAATGACCAAATGCTTTCGTCAACAGTAGGATTGACCCAAACGCGAGGGACTAAATAGGTAAGAGAGTCATCAACTGGCGAAGTGGAAAATTCGCCGATACAAGATGTTAACCCTGTTGAGTCGTCATCATTACAGTAGTATAATAAACCAGAGAAGATGTTGAGGCTGAGAAGCATGATTAGCAATAGCTACCCGCAGGCAAGGAAGAACGCTCACCCCCAGACGGCGAATGGAATTAAATATAGTATCATAAAAATGGAGGCGTCAAGAATTTTCAGCGCACCAGCAAATAATACGGCATGAAGCGTGTCTCTCAACCTCCCGAAAAGAGTAATAAGTCTGAGAGCCCTAAAGGCTTTCAAAGCTCTTGTCACTCTGCTCAAGCCCCCGATAAAGATCAATGAGGTTGTGATATTGATCAGAAGCGTTATTAGGATGATGAAGTCGAGTACATTCCAGAGGGAAAGTAGGTAAGCATTGGGTGCAAAGATGAACCCGTCGGCAACAATCTTCATGGCAGCTTCCAAGACGAAAATCAGACCCAGAGTCACTTCTGTGAGGTCGAACCATGTCCCTCGGGAAATTCCATGGTCGGCATAGTATTCCCGCCTGTAGCTTGGTGAAGCAATGGCAGCAACAACAATGCTAGCTACAACCGCGAGAAAGACTACAGTTTTGACAATCAGCTCCAATGTGGGATTAGCAGGCCGTCCGAAGATACGTTCCCCATATGCTGGAGGGACGCATGCTTGACAAAATTTGCGGACTGGATTACTCTGTTTGAATAACCATAGAGATTTGTCGAAGCTCGGATGGGCGGCAATGAAGTCAGCTTGTTGGTTTCTTCGCTCCCTGAGTGCATCCATATGCTCGTCCTTTGAGACAGCAGCGTTGAGAGGCGGTAGAAGATCCGTCCTAAATTTGTTTCAGTCAGTTTAATAGATTATGAAAGAGCATCTTTTACGCACAATCCTCGGTCATCGTCTTCATCTTCGACGTCATCCGTGACCTCGCGAGGGGAAGGTCGTTTCAAGCGTTTGAGCCGTATCTGACCTTCCTCACGGTCTCTGCCTAAAAGCCGTTTAACAGCCCCTTTCGTGCCTTTTCCATCATCCATTGGCAAGGACGATGACACGTCCGACAAATCTATACCGGTATTTTGTTTCAACGGCAGGATGAGATTGGGAGGAAGCGTTTTTACTCTGACAGCTCTGGGACGAGCTGCCATGAGTCGATAAGGATTCAGACGGTCAATCCAGCTGGCGTGGGCCGATGGTGCTTCGGCTCGATGAATAAAAGCTTGGATTTGTTGCTTGCGTTTTTGTTCCTCCGCAATCGCGAAATTCTATACAAATGATTTAAGGCCAAGACAGCGAAAAGGAATCTGTGATCACCTACCTCGTTGATGACAGCGATGAACATCTGAAGCACAATGAAATTGGAGAAGAGAAACCAACCACACAAAAATATTGCTGCAATAATGTTCTGCTTGTATTGTGCCTCCGCACCCATCTATACTTTACGAGTAAGCATATAGGGAGTAAAACAAGAGCTCGAAAGGGGCGTACAGTATCATATACAATATCCGTCCAATTTTCGGATGAAAAGATCTGCATGATTTTGAGTGAACGAAAATTGGAAAGGAGAAATCAGTCACTCACCTGGTACATCCCCAAGAATGAATTATATGTTTGTGAGAATGTGATTGGTTCTCCAGCCTCCAGATCACCGCGAAACAATTGCAAAGCCTGTCCGATGATCAGCTATACACCCCTTTGCGCCTTCAAGATAAGATGAATCGACATACCATGAGAGCACCCAGAAAGTTCATTAAGAACAAAAAGATCACCATGTTAAGCAAACCACTAAAACTCCCAAACACCGTGACCAATAGCGGCTTCATCCTTGGGAACGCTAGGATGACTCTATACCATCTTATTAATTGAAAAACGGTCAACCAAGGATAAATTGTACTGTTGCTGATGGCTGGAATTTGGATGATAGAGCAGGCAATCGCGAGAAAAAGGTCAAAACAATTCCGTTTTCGGTAAAAGAAGGATCGCCAATCCGGAAGATATGCTAGAAAACGAATGATGATCTCGAGGTCAAAAGCGAGCGTAAAAGCCAATTCAAGACGATCTTTTGAGGGAGATCAGCAGACTTTCTGGAACATCCAACTCTAGAGCTTACCTAGAAGACGAAGCATGCTCTCTGATGAGCTTGATGTCTTGCTTCCCTGCGTCACCAGGTCCGCGACAATCAGGATTACCCAAAAAATCTCGGTTTTTTGATAGAAGGCGAGCAGTCTATTGTTTTTAGTCTTTTCGTCTTCTGCTGCCCAATGTGGTTCTGTGCCTAGAAATGTTCTACGACCTCTGTCAGCTCTTTTATGGCAATTAACGATACAACACTATCACTTACTCGCCCGCACCAAAAGCACTGCGTTTCGTTTCTGCTCGGATATCACTGAACGTGTTTACCACTACAGCAATCAACAAGTTGATTAACCAAAAGTTGAGTACAATGACGCCAGCTATGAAGAAGAGGGACGATCCAAAAAAGTCAGAGTCCATAGCCATGTACATGACTGGTGCCCAGGTGTTGACTGCAAGCAGTTAGAGACGTGTTTTCTGGCTTTTGTAACAAGGTCACCCACTAGATATGACAATGATGACTTGGACGAGGGACGAGAAAACATTGTCGAAGCTGTTAACATTGTTGTTAGGGTTTTGATCCGTCGTCTAGGTAAAGGTAATCAGCCATGTTCATGGTGAATAGTGAAGCATCCAGGTAAGTGAGCTCACCATACAAGTCTGCCCAAGAGGGCAAATGTACCCCTTTGGCGGCACAGCCGAGGGTGTTCCATCAGAGTTCAGATATGACACGCTTTCCAGGGACGTAGGATCCAACCAGCCTCCACACTGCCTTTCCAGCTGAATCACATTACTTGAGTTGTGGGGATCCGTCAACACACATGCTCTTCGAAAGCTTCCTCTGAAGCTCTGCACCCCAATAATGGAGAAAATGCACGCAGCAAAAATAAGAAAGTAAGATACAGTAATGAGCATAGGGCCCGCACGTTTTAGTGAATGAAGAATGGTGGTGGTACCGCTCGTGATTACCAGGAGACGCCCGGCACGAAGGACTGAAAGTGCACGAAAAATGTAGACGTGGCGATTGGCAGTGGCTTCATGGCCTGTGAGAGCCAAAAAGAAGGTGATCCAGAACGCGAATACCGCTATCATATCAATACGATGCCAGGAATGACGGAGATACGGTCTTCCCTGATCAGATAAGCCTTTTTGCTTGGCCATGGCTTTTTGAAAAGGCGCTTCTGAAAGGCCTGTCAGGGACCTCAGCGCCGAAGTGGCCATGGTCTTTGAGCCCTTATTGTGCGTGGCATCGTTCTGTTCTTGCGATCGCCACGGTGCGCGTCTTTTAGTTGCTTTGCGTCGCAGGTTGGATTGGATGTTGGATTTGGTTATTAGCAAGTATCGTTGTAGAACAGGGACGACACCATCTTGACCGAAGAGAGATTCGCGGAGAGACGTCTCTGGATCTAGCAATAGTCCGGTGACGACTATACGTGCAAACATCTCCAGCCTGCTCACAGCCATCAACCTTTGCTCGCAAATCAATCAAACTGAACCACGCTCACGTAAAGACGATGAAAAGCACCAGCAACACGGCGTCTTCCCAACCCTGAAAGTATCCGTTACCGGTCCTGGGCGAGTTCAGAGTAGGAGCGGACTGAATAGCGAGAACGACAACATTTGTTATAATAAGCAATAATATGGCAGGCTCCGTCCAGCTGCGTACGATCAGTCAGTAACAGCACACCATTTCTTGCACTCATGTGACTTACGGATATCGCATCAAGCGGTCCATACTCTTCCTTACCCTGCTCATCGGCCCAAATAGACACATCGTCCTTCCTCTTAGTCGGCGGTGACCCACCTCTTCTCTCCGAGAACTGGTGGGCAATTGTCTAGGGCTTGGCAAAGTTTCCCGATTATCGTTCGTGCTGCTCATAGCGAAGCCCTGATTTCCATCGATTTCCACATCTTGCAATACCTCCTCGCCTTCGTCATCACTGCCTAACCTTTCCCTGCCGCCCCCACGTTCTGTGCCCATGATGTTGACTACCCTCACGCTCGCTTTTCTCAGAGACTGGGAGACATTCCTCAGCGTTGAGCTCCTACCTAAACCGGAACCGCTCTCGTTGTACGGCTTTCTGGGCGACCGCCTGGGTGTGCCCATGCCTATCCCATTATAATGCATAACATGTGAGTGTCCAGTTGTAAGACGCTCCCTGTCGTCTGATGATCTCCCATTGTCATCCAAGGGCGATATTGTCGATTGCAAAGAGGTTGTCGATTGGTAAGTGTCGATGAATGGCCTAGTGCGGCTCTGCGTGGGTGTGGTTTGATTAGGATCTCCCCATATGTCCCTTCCATCGTTGGCATCTGCCCATGTAATGTCCCTCTCGCTTAGGCGGTGCGAGTGGGCAGTTCCAGACTTGCCCAAAGGTGTGCTATGCAGCGGGATGGCTCTTTTGGGAGTAAGGCTGTCGTTTATGTGGCGAGAGGGGCTGCTGGGGTCGTTAAAAGTCGGTATCTCTTGGTTCTCGTCCGTTATGTTCCAGCTATGGCGGCGGGAAAGACCTGCAGAAGCGCTGGCTGGGGATGCTGGGGATACGGGGGAAGGAGAGGCGGAGGTGTGTATAGAGGCTGAAGTGGAGATTGCGAGGCTGTGGTTGCGGGAGTGGGACATGTTACGAGGTCATAGGGGCATGTCTCCAGAGAAGTGTATATCTAAAAGATGTATGTATAAACTGTGCTGCTGTGTAACTCAGCGCTGTTATCACAACTTTTTCACCTCCGGAGCAGATATCTACTCCCAGTTACATCGCCCCGCCGCCATGCATCCGACTCCTCCTCTTTCCCTTATGTATCCTCCAATGCCACCAATACATACATAGTGATCGTATGGTGGATGAACGGCTGAATTCTATGCATTGGGCGAATTGATATGCTACTATGCACAATCAAGTATTACAACTGGACTCGCACAAGTTTATTGTCCGTCTGTTCGCCAATCTCGCCTCGGCCGCCAGCCGCGACTCACAAACCGCACACTTCTTAATTCACAATAGTTCTTCCCTGCTTCTGCGCCTTTTCTCCATTACTCGTCTTCTCGCCGCCCACTTGCGGTTCAGGATCAACCGCGATACTCCTCCTCCACTGATCAGTTCTTCTTACGACCTCCCTTATCTTGCCTTGGCTATTCTCGTTCTCCCGGGCCCTTTCTGTTTGTCGGCGCCTCATTTCCTCCCTCTCGTGCGCTCTTTGCTTCTCCCACTTCTTTTTGGCCTCTTCGACTCGTTCACTCTCTTTCAACTTGAAAGTAACGGGCTGTTGCATTTTAGACAGTCGCTGGCGATGTCGTTCGGCAAGTTCCTCCATAGACATTGTCTTTGGAGCAGAAGCCGGATGACGATCGGACGCGCCACCTGTAATGACTCTCGGCGGACTAGTGTAAGACATCTGGGGACGATTAGCAGCAAGAGGAGGTGATGGGATTCCTCTTTCGAAATAATCGTGGTGAGCTGCGGAGCCCTTTCTCTCTATATCTGAAACGTATGTAATCGGACTACGTTCAGGAAAAGTACCATGTGCTCGCTCCTGCTGAGCAGGGCCAAAGTCAGAAACCCTTGTTTCCAACATACTGATCGTTCTTTCTCGACGGCTCTCAATACCTTTGGCGACGCTAACGGGGACTGTGGTGTATTGACGCTGGCGATCGACCGACAAGGAGGCAAAACTGGGCGGAGAGCTTGCAACAGGGCTGACAATCCTCCTTTCGGCAACGTAGGTGTCCCACTCGGATTGCTGTTGCGGCATCTCAGTCATATGGCTCTGTAATGGTGAGGGATTTGATGCGCTCGAGACAGGCCGTACCTTTGCTTCATCTAGTAACCTAGAGGACATGCTGGAATACCTACGCGGCCTCCCTTCAAGCCCAGACCCAGACAGTGTATCTGCTCCGGAAGGTCCAGCAAATGACTGAGTTTCACTAGGAGTCCTCGATCTCAGCAATTCCAAACTACCTTGTACGCTTTCGCGAGCCTTTCTGACCTCTTCAAGCAATCTGAGCTTACTCTCGAGGTCAGAACTATCGCGGCCAAGACCGCTCGATGGCTCATCTGGCTTCAACTTTTCTATGCCCAGAAACATAGTGTTTGTAGGCTTGTCGGGGTTGATATTCTCGTGGCCTTTACCTGATTCGCTTGCGACGCGTACCAGGCTAAAGGAGCTCGATGGTCGTATTTGGGGCGAGATATCGTTCCCAAGTAGGCTGAGGTTGTTCGAAGGGCGTTTTTTCAAGATTTCAGACTCTTGCGAGTCGTTGAATTCCAGTTGAGGGAGCAGCACGCTCGATCTGTCCGCCGTTAAGGAGATGGCATACGGCCCGGATGGGGATGATACGTCTCTGACAGACCCGCACTTTTCAGTTCCATTGTGTTCAGATTCCGACCGTGGTTTGTTCCCATATTTCTCCTCCCACTCGACCAGCTCGGCTCCGACATTCTTGAAACGTTCAGCGGCTTTTGATATTTCATCCTCCTCCATGCGAGCTTCCTCTTCGGCACGAAGTCGGTTCATACGTTTCTGGAGCAGTCCAATGACGCGGAACTGGATGGCAGCGCCGACCTGTTGCGATTTCAAAGTCAATTTCTGCACTTGTCGTCATACGGACGTGACTTACCAAGACCACCGCGCCCAGGATCCCTAATTCGATTATCATCGTCTGAGTGAGGGGGTATTTTGCGCCGCCCAACGTTGGGAAGAGATCGTGAAATCCAAGGTTGTAGATATAGAACTGATACATTTTCGTTAGTTCACCCCATGACGGGTTACAGCACTCAATATCACCTCTTTCAGCCCGGCCCTAGTGTAGCAATCTACCCCCAAAACAAACGATGTAGCTCCTATCCAAGCAGTCGATACAAGGGTCATCAAGTCATTGGACCATTTTGGCAAGCTGGCAATGAAAGCAACAACTGTCAATGCTCCAAGCAAAGCCCACCGGCCAACCACGGAGGTTATTAAACCTCCCTCTCGCAAAGCCAGGAGAAACCATCCGAATGTAAATCCCCCTGCGGCTGAGATGGCATACTTGGTGAAGTTGAAGAAGAAGATACCGAGGCCTGCACCTATGAAGGACGAGATGAGGCAGGCAAGGAGGTAGAGGCCCCGAAGGGTGGGAGACGGCGGGTGAGGGGAGGGCGGAACAAGATTCGGTTGGACACTTTCAGTTGTTATCAGTATTAGACTGTCGACTGTAGAATGCATTGTCATGAATTCTCACCCGAATCGAAGTATCATGACGAGAGCGAAGAGGAAGAGCGCCTGGCCTGAAGCGATAGCCAATGACGACCTAAGTTTGTTGAGTCTCTACACCGACTTTTTGTGACGATAAACAAACGTTTCTATACTCACCATCGGTTCTTGCCGCCTAGCACGGCCACGGGGATTCCTGATAAGATCAGCACGGCTCCTGCGATACCATACGCAGGGTCAATGACAATGTTAAAAGGGACCCAGTCATCGCCTTCGGTCCAGGTCTGGGTATTATTGCCCGGGGCTGTTTCATTGGTGTCCTCTCGCCTGACGATGGGTGGGTTGAGCGAAGGGATGGGTGCGAGGGCGTGAGCTGAAGCGAGGGTGGTCCCGAGGAGGGCTGCTGCTGCAAGTAAGATTAATATGCGCATTGGACGACTAATGGAGGCGAGTCATAGATGGCAAAGGCAAAGATCCATGGAGTATACCTATAATATACTCGAAACTTTATGCTGGAGGACTGAGACGGTGTGAGAAACTCGGCGACAGGTACCACCATCACAGCCACGCGACCCGGCTATAAACAAACACGCGCGGCTATATATTACAACATGCCACACAACCTCCACATACAACATCATACGTATGTATGCATAGACACATACGTACATACAATAACTCTTAATGCCGTCCTCTCCTTCCCTTTACCCTCCCACTCCAGTACTGCATACATACAATCAGTCCCATACCTAGGCTGCCCGCATCCTCAAGCCAATGCATGCTTACCTTGTGGTTCATCGTGGTGAAATCGCTCTCCGATGCAGCAATCCCAATCAACTGCCCAGCGCCATCACATCAGCGTCCAGCTTCTCCCATTATTATACTAGCAAAAAGGGAGCTAGATAAAGAGCTTACATATGTCCCAAGCTTTATTAATTCTCTATCCCTCCGCCCATCAGGAGAACCGGCCTTGTTGAATGCTCGAATCTAATTCACAAGGCGATCATTTGTCAGCTCGTATCGTGCAATACTCTTTTGTACGCGACCAAAAAAAAGAGTAATAGTCAAGGATAGAGTTATACCTTTAGCCCCTCTCCCGGATTTAATGCAAAATTTCTTGAAAGGTCGTCGATATGTATAGTCTTGTTGATTGTCAGTTTTGGGATGACCGGGACTCAAGATGGGCGTACATTCTTAGCTGACCACTGAGGGAACGATGCCCACAAGTATGCCAGAGGTTTGACTTCATGCTTGTATGGCTGGCCGTTTCGTTGAGAGAATACCTTGCCCATTCAAATCAGCTCGCACATTAGAGGGGCCTGGTAGGGAATGAGATATTGACCTACGGGAAACATACAGGTCCGATCGATTACAAATGAGATCTTATACCCTCTAGAGTTGTTAAACAGGTCTAGCTCTACTAATTTGGTTTCTAGCCATCGCCAAGACGTCTGGGACCATATAACTATGTCATAGTGCGGATAAACGCTTTTAATGATAAAAGATGTCAGCTAGTAGACAATTGTTCAATTCCCGGACCACCTACAGTTCGAGAAAGTCATGTAATCCTGGCCGGGCACATTCCGAGGATGGAAGGGTTCCGTTTAAAAGAGACTTTGTGTCTACGATTGCTGGAAATAGAAAATTGTCAAAATACCCCCGATCAAACGAACCAACCTTGTATGACATAAGCTTACTATAATCTAAGTCGAGGACGAGAAGTTTCTTTCCTTCTCTAGGAGCATTCATAACCTACTAGGTATCAGCTAAGAGGGACACTGTGGGGGTGGATATGCGCTTGACGAACCGTAATCGGCACCTTGTCAATAATCTCTTGTATCTTTCTCTTATTTCTGGGATCATTACCCGGACCTATGCCTTTATAATCTACATCAAATTCGCCCTCCCCACCCTCCCCTTCCTGTTCCTTTATAGGGTCCACAAAACGTTCCTCCACCTTTGTCCCGACCAGAACGAATTTACCGCCTTTCCTAACCCCCAAATGGGCAAATCGCATGGCATCGTGTGAGGCGTTGAGCTTGCCCTTGACGGTTGGCGAAAGACCGATGAGTTTCTGTGCGTCGGGGGGTATAGACGTGAGGGAAGCGATCTTCTCGCGGAAATCATAGACCCTGGAGAGAGAAAAGGACACCCGTTTGTGTCTGTCTGAGCAAAACGGAAAGATCTAATTTGAAAATCGCGAACAGGGAGCAAAACGAAAGCTTACATATCATTTCCACCGACGTGAATGTCGTACACTTTACCGCCCCACTGCATTTTCAGGTCCCACCATTCTTCGTCTGTCTCTTCGGCCAAAGGCACGGTGGAGACTTTGGGCGATTCGTCGTCGTCCATATTTACATCGTTGGAATCAGCCAAGTCGGCGCCTTGGTCTCTTTCTCTTTGATGGATAGCAGAGGATGTGGTTGCTGTAGAAGCATCCTCATCCTTGTTGCTTTGCTCGTTTCCTTCTGCTTCCGCACTTGTCTCCTCTTCACGCACCATCGCATCTTCGTTCCCGAGCGCCCTGTGCCGCCGCGCCTGCTCCTCCTCTGGGGTGGAAGCATGGAAAACCTTTACTCGCTTACCACTAGCTGCTGTCTCCGCGTCCGAACGGGCATTGACAGTTTTCATCCCTTCAAAGTCCTTTGATGACGTATCTTGAGCGGAGAGGCTGTTGCCCGTGGCGTCTGAGTGAAGGTGCGGTGAACGACGGGTTGGTTCGTCCTGCGACATGATAATGGCCGTTATAGAATTGTTAAACAGATCACCAGGTTTGGAAAGTGTTTGGTTGCAAGTTTTTTCTTTTCTGTTCAGAGTGATGATAAGTATTGACTACTACACGCTTCTATTGTTCTTGCCTTTCGCTCCTTTCACTCTTACGTCGGTAGATCGATCGTGGAGAGCGTAAACAAAGTCTCCAGCAGACGACCATCAATGACATCATGACTTCTTATCAGATTACATAATACATGTTACATAATATGAATAGGTAAACGCGGCGGCCTGCATAAATGAATGACCATCATTTATTTTGAGTCAATTGTTTGAGGAGGAGGAGGAGGCTTTACGGCGGACTCCTCGCCCGAAAACCGCCCGAGTTGATCCGAAAAGATTGAGTACGCCTGGTTGCCAAGAGGCGGAATCAATAGAACAGCCGCGTACAGCCGAAGGCTGAGTCGTGATGGTCGGTGTCGTCCTAGGCACGCCCAAAGACGTAAAAGACCGGGAGTAGTTCCGATCGGGAGACAAGGAAAAAAAATAAAAACACCATACGGTCTCGAAATGAAAGATGAGACATGGAAAAAATGTTCTGTAGCATCATGTATACGACGAGAGGAGGAATCAAGTACAAAGTCCGACGTAGGATACGTTAAAGGCAACATTCAGTAGTCTATGACATTTCATTAATGACAACATCATCGTCGACTACACAGACAAAAGAGACGACGTTTTGACAAACCCATCTGCCACGAAAAAAAAAAGAGCCGGAAACAGGTATCAACTACAGCCCAAATTACCACATCTGGATATCCTACTATAGACACAAGAAAAGAAATGTAACACGGATCGCAATGGGAAATGTCGCGACTTTTACGCCGAGGCTTGGGCTTCATCCTCGCCCTTTGACGCCTTTTCAGCTTCTTGTCGCTTGAGCGTCTCAATCTCCTCGGCGGTAAGGAAGCGTCCGCCCTTACCCCTTGGTCGAGAGCACGCATGGCGGTGACGCGACTCGTGTAGGTAGGGCTTGAAAAAGTGTCAGCATCTCAGGCTACAAGGACCAAGCTGCATGGATACACACCTTGCGGGATCTCACGAGCCTGTTCAGTTCTTCCAACCTGGCCCTCGCCATTCTCCGCTTGAGGATCCGGTGGTACTGCTTGGCATTCACATACAGCGGCTCCTCATTGTCCACATCGGCGTCCTGCTCCTCTCCTTCCTGCCGTTCATCCTGCTCTTCTTTCACTTGGACGAGGGACTCGTCGTCCTCTGCGTCGCTTTGGACATACTCGTGGTCCGGCTGGTGGTAGTGATGTGCGGCGGACTGCGGCTGTGGCTGCTGCTGATGGTAGGTCGACGGCCCGGGCTGCGAGAGGTCGAGGTCGAGGAACGTCGTGGGGTCCTCGCCGCCTTGGACGGCAGGGTACGAGCCGCGCGAAAAGTTGGGCGGGACGAGATTGGGGTAGGAAGGGATGTGGCGGCTGGAGTACTGGGGCGCTGATGTGCCTGGCGGGGCGGGGAAGGGATAGCCGTTGAGGGCTGGGGAGTGGATTAGCGGCGGCGGACACGGGTGCGGGCGTGCGCCTGCGGGAAGACGTGGCTCACGGTGCTGGCTGGACTTGGAGAGGTCCATGTTGGCGGGAAACGCCGAGTCATACTGTGCGGAGAACGCGGGGTCGGAGAAGGTGGGGGACGGCGGGTAGGCGGGGTGGTGGTTCGGGAGGAGGTGGAAGATGGGGAGGGAGGCTGCCATGGCGTGGTGTGGGAGGTGGGTGAGAGGCGGAAATGGAGGCGCCGGCCGAAAAGCGGTATTTAAGGGGCGCGGGGGCGTGTTAATTACGCGCCACGGGGATAACGCCGCGGGGATAGGGCTGGGAGGGGGGTTGTATTGGCCATCTCTGCTACATCCACCGCCAGCATCCCGCAAAAACCATGCCCGCCATCGCCCGCCAGCTGCTCGCCCGGGGATACGCCACCGCCGCCACGGCCGTCAAGGTGCGTTGCCACTCACCGTACAGACCACGCTCACCCCCCGCAGGCGCCGCTCCAGCTCAACTCGCTCACCGGCACCTATGCCACCTCCACCTACCTCGCTGCCTTGAAAAAGTCCCCCAAGGAGCTCGAGGCGCTCGCAAAGGACGTCGAGGCCTTTGACCGCAAGATCAGGGACGACGCCAAGGTGGCCGCTTTCATCCGTACGTGCACGTCCCCCCGCGGGTCTCGCCGCGCTCATCCTGTGCAGAAAACCCCACCCTCTCCGCCTCTGAGCGCGCCGCCGCCCTCTCCTCCGTCGTTCCTTCCGGCGCCTCGCCCATCCTCTCCAACCTCCTCTCCGTCCTCTCGGAGAACGGCCGTCTCTCCTCCGCCCCCAAGGTCTTTGCCGACTTCCACTCTCTCATGGCTGCCTACAGGGGTGAGCTCGAGGTCGTCGTCACCAGCGCCGAGCCCCTCGACTCCAAGTCTTTGAGCAGGCTGGACAAGGCTTTGAAGGGCACCGAGATTGCCCAGGGCAAGACTTTGAAGGTTGTCAACAGGGTAGGTCGCCGTGTGCGGTGAGCGGGCATGCGTGGGCTCATCCATTCTCAGGTCAACGCGAGCGTTCTCGGTGGTCTCCTCGTCGACTTTGGAGACAAGACGAGTGAGTTGCACATGCATATGTTGTGGGACTGGACTGACCGGATTCAAGTCGACCTTTCTGCCTCTTCCAAGGTCAACCGATTCAATGCCGCCCTTACCCGTGAGTACACGCTGTGCCGCTGATCCGTCGTAAGCACTGTGCTGATGGTGTTTGCAGAGGGTGTGTAAATTGTTTAGAGTTGAGTAAAAATAGGACCAGAATGAATGAATGGCATATTTGGCAATTTGCAAAAACGAGTCGTTGAGCGTGTTGAGCGTGTTCCAAGAGTTGCCGAGCGTATATGTGTTCAGTGTAAAGCGGGACGTGATACTTTGCCGGACGGCTATACGTGTGGACTGCTCGTGCTCATGACGTGGACGTGTGGATGGAGATTTAAACGTGTGTGGTGGCAGAGGTGTACAGAGTATGTGGAGTGTATAGTGGCCAAGGAAGGGACGGTGTCTGGAGCCAAAGCACGGAAAGGGTTGTGTGTGGCTCCTTTATGGGCCGTATATGGTGCATGCTTGAATATAAAGACGTTCATGTGAATCCATATTGAAAGATATCCTGTACACATATGTGGAAGCAACTGACAGACGCAACGGCCGCGACGCGAGTTAAAGTTTGATTCCATACCGTACGTACTTTCAACTAAAATAAATAACGTCAAAGTCACCATCCCTGGCCCCTTGGCATATACCCGGCTGTACTAGTATATATACAGCCCTCGGCCCTTTTATTCTTCCTCGCCATGCCCCACCACGACACTGTCCCCGCCATGCCACCTTCAGACGCTGCAAAGCCAGACGACCTCGCCATACAAGACCTCTCACGCGAGGTCACCTCCACAGGCAACATCCGCCTTGCGGCAAAACGTCTCGCCCAGTCCGCCCAGGCAGAAAAACTGAGAAATTTGAAAGAACGCGCGAGCACACGGCCTCAAGTCGCACCGCCATATGCCAGATGGGCAGATGACCCAGAAGAAGCTGAATATCTTCAGTCCAACGTCCATGCTCAGGCAGCGCACGTAGAAGACCAGGTGCTTGTGAGTGATGAGGAAGACGAAGAAGAGAAAGAGGCCATGGGTCATATGCAGGAAGTCGTGGATGGTCTTTGGGTTGGTGATTTGGTAGCTGCCAACGATGATGACGAGCTTGAAAAAAATGGCATTGTGAGTCCTTTTTTGGTGTGTTGTGGCTTGGCCAAAAGTTGGTAACATGGTGTTTGGACAGAAAAATATCTTGTCTGCACTCAGACCGTCTCTCAAATTCTCAGACAAGTATGCAGTCTACCCATTGGAGATTGACGACGCTGCGGATACCGATCTGCTCTCCCACCTACCAAGCTGTGTGGCATGGATCAAAGAAATTTTAGACTTACGTCAAAAGGCAGCAGAGCCGTCATCTCAGCAGAAGAATGGTACCGGAAACGGCGAATCGTTGAAAAGGTCGCCAGACATTGATACCGTAGCCCAGCGGGGCAAGCCGGGAGGTGTCCTGGTTCATTGCCAAGCTGGCATGTCCAGATCAGCCAGTATCGTGGCGGCGTATCTGATGACCGAATATGATATCGACCCAATGGAGGCGGTGGCGATGATCAGGGAGAAGAGACCGGTAATAGAGCCATCCGCCACTTTCTGGCACCAGCTGGGATTGTTCTACAATACAGATGGCAAGGTATCTCTAAAGGATCGATCTACTAGACAGTACTATATGGAGCGAACCACTACCCAATTCATCAGTAATTTTTTTTTTCCTTTTTTTCTATCTTGCCTGCTTATTCCACACATCATCTCAAACGCTAACACTTCCTCTCCGTAGACGGCGATGGGACAGCGCCCTCTGTGGAAAAGATGGCCAAGTACCCTGCATCGCCTTCCCCGTCCAATCCACCTACTCCCAAGGACCATGCGCGTCGCAAGATCCGATGCAAAATGTGCCGACGCCATCTGGCTGTGCGAGAGCATATGATGGACCACATTCTCGACCAGGCGCCTGCTGTACCCGCTTCCCGGCCGCGTACGCCTTCAGGCGCATCCATATCAAGCCAAAGAGCTAGCTTTAGCAGTAATGCAGGGATGAGATTTACCGATGTCATGGAAGAAGCCGGCGCGGGTCTTTTGACAGACAGGGAGCGAAGGGGCAGCCAGGTCAGCGATGTGATCAACCCCTTGACTGGCCTGCCTGGTGCATTGTCAAGAAGATCCAGTGCAGGCGCTGGGTCCAACGGTGCTCTCAGCCCTAGAGCAACCCAGACGCTATATGAGCGAGACACTGTGACGTCGCCGTTGTCCATCTCCCACAACAACAACAACAACAACAACACCACGCATCTGGCCTCGCGACGAGAATCTCTTCTCCGTAATCATTCCGAGCCCGCTGGAACTATGCCACCCCCTGTTCCCTCACCTACTTCTCATAGCACTACTTCTGTACCAGCTCCAGCTCCGGCTCAGCGTGCTTTGCAGTCTGCAGACCAGCTTAACGCGAGGTTACCGCCGCAGCTTTTAGCCCTTCGGATGGCGGGTATGGGTGGCGCCGGTGCGAGTGCTCCAGCCTCCCCAGGAACAAATACACCTGAAAAAGAACGCAGGGACCAGTCTCCATCTTCTGCCAATACCAATGGCGGCACAGGTGCTGCAGCAAGACGATTGAGTTCACTTGCAATGACTTCCAAGGATGAGAAGGAAGCGACGAAACTGTACGAGAGAAGGGCGAGTGCGGGGGAAGGAATGTATGGTCCACCACCTATACTTGTCAACCCCAAATGCTCAGGTTACTTTGTTGAACCTGTATGTCCTTCATTTTTTTCGTATGCGGTTAATGTGTAGGGTTCGGTTAACCGATAATATTTTTTTAATTTTTCTTCACAGTTGACGTGGATGGAGCCCGTTCTCTCAAAGGGACAGGTTGCGGGAAAGTTGGTCTGTCCGAATGAAAAATGCGGTGTCAAGATTGGTAATTTTGATTGGGCCGGCGTGCAATGTGGATGCAAGGAATGGGTGACACCTGTAAGTTTTTGCAATGATGTGATGCTAAAAGTGGTGACACAAAAAGCTGACACCGAGTTGCAGGGATTTTGTATCCACCGAAGCAAGGTGGACGAGGTTTTCTAGTGCGTGGGCGAGGGAAAGAGGCTTAAGATTAGTTGTGTCGCATTGCATTGTTACGAAGATAAGATAAGTATCTGTTTTATTGCCCATATGTTCTGAAAGATGCATGATATGATAAATGTTACGCGGAACGGAGATGGGTCGATGTCCGGATGAGATTTCAAGAATGCTTTCCGATACTTGTTCGCTGGTCCGTTATACCTCATCTTCTCTCGTCCATCTTCATTTTCTTCACCCCCAGCATGCCCCCGCCTCACCCGGAGCTCAGACATCTCCTTGCAACCTCACGCCGTATCCCCTCAAAAACCTCTAGGCTCCTCTCCACTTCAGCCTCCACACTCCGCCCTACCGACGAGGAGCCACATTTCACCAGAGCACCAAAATCAACGCCGTATGTCCTGGTCTTGAACCACACGCGGAAAGTAAACTAATCCGAAAACATTCGTAGTGTAAAGTCCCAAACAGATTCATTACAGCACACTCAGTTCAATGACCTGTGGTCTCAATTACATCAAGAGTACGTTTTCATTCCCCAAATCCATTTCCGTTCATGTTGTCTGACATTTCAGATCAGATGGCCTAAGCAATCTAACAACAAGGGTGCACCCCAATCTATATCCTCTTTTCTAGACCTCTCATCTTCTAATGTCATCCCCCGCCCTATGAAAGGCGCTCGTAATCGACTGGCTCGCGCTAGCGGCGTGACTCCGCCCGAAGCAGAAGTCTTCAACGAGGTCATCTCCTCGATACTCACATCATTTCCCTCGACCCCTTCTGATCCCTTCCTTGCCACAAAATCTGGAGTCACTGGATACGGCAGCAACGAATGGGGCGACGGGGCTAAACAATTAAGGACAATGTTTGATAGGAATCGGAGTGAAGATGACAATTTGGAGGAGTATGAAATGTTGGCAGAGGAGATGGACATGGTGTCGAGTGATCTAGAACTAGTGGAATGGGCCAAGAAAAGGGTCTTCACTCCAATAGATCCATTAAAACCGGACGAGGGTACAGAAAAGGTCAAGGCATCTGTCGAAGACGAAACATCAGCTACACCAGAATCATCTCAGTCGACTGCTGCTACGAGCCCGCATCAAAACACGTACAAGCCCCCCGCCAACCTTCTCCCCTTGCTTACATTCTCCCCCGTCTATCCCAAAATCCTGACTCGTGTACTCAAAACATTACGCGAGAATTTCAATTCTCCTCACCTCGTCCTCGCCCTTTTCCACCATGCCCAATCATCTTCCCTCGAATCTTATCTTTTTGGATGCTTGACGGGAGCTTATAACGAAGTCCTCACATGTCGTTGGGAAAGCTTCCGAGATCTTGATGGTGTACAAAGGGGAATTCGCGAGATGGAAATGATGGGTGTCAAGTGGGACAAGGATACCAACAGACTCGTTAGTCGGGTGGTTGACGAAGCTGGGAGAGAAATTTTACAGGGAGGAAGATGGGGAGAAGATGCGCTGCAAACGTTACAGCAACTAGAGAGAAAGCTGGAGAGTGATGTCATTGAGGAAGAAAGGTATCATGAGTTCGAGAGGAAGAAGCGAAAGAGGGAAAGAGAACGTAGAGAGGGTGGGGCAGATGGAGAGCAGTGGCAGACAGAGAGGGGGGCCCTCGGCATGTTATGATAGATTGGTATCGTACATGCATTATGCTGCCAAATGTCAATAGTAGAAATACAACATGTCCACTCGTCCTTTTGTTCTGCCTCTAAAGTTCATTTTATTTTTATTGCTGCCCTGCTGCAAATCTGGCGTGGCTAGACGCAAACAGACGTTCTTGCAGTTCCAGCAGTTCTTCCTCTGTCATGCCCTTGGTATCTGGCTGTGATCGTACACGCTCCTGTAACATCAAAGTCAGCCATACATCCTACTATAAAAGGTACAATTCTCGTAGACATACCTTTTGAGCCTGTTTAAAGTCCTTGTTCGACTCTTCCACCTCGGCCACAAAGTCTTCAAACCCCAGTTGCTGGCTCATTAAATCAGTACAATATATAATGATATTGTTCCAAAAACAAGGCAACCCACTTTGAGCGCTTCTACGACGTGCTCAGGCGATATGGTCTTTTTAGAAGAGGCTTCACAGACCATATTGGATTGGGTGGAAATGAGCTTTATCCATTCTGTACAGGTCGAGGATGTTCATCAGTCAATATTGCGCTTGACAACCGAGCAATATACACAAATAGGCGTCTGCTCACCAGTACAGCAGTCAAATATAATGTCCTTGGCCTCTTTTGATGCAGATATATCCTCTGGAAGCATTTCTGCGAGGCAAGTCGGTCAGTTTTGCGCTGTGGTCTACCATACACGGGCAAAAGACGAACCTTGGATGATCTTGAGGACGGTAGCTTTCGGCAAGCTGACGTCGTCTTCGCCCTTACCATTACCTGTCATGTTGAGATATGTCTGGGATGAGTGATAAAATTGGAAGTGGCAAGAGAAGTAGTAACAGGGAAAGCGAGAATTATTATCATCATTTGTTTTCGCTTTTCTTTTCGCGTCTTCGCCTTTGCCCGCTTCAGTCCACCTCCATTTGTATTTTCGCATTATTACTATATTCACAATTTCCCCCAGCTACTTCCTCCGAACATATTCCCTGTCCTACATCCATCCACCCAGACCCCATGAGTGCAACCAAGCGAGGAGCCACAGCCGTTCACGGCAGCAACCCGCAGGTATAGCCAGTCTTGCCCAAACGTCACCACTCAATCTAACAATACTTGGCTGTCTTATAGTACCTCATTGAAAAGGTCATCAGAGCCCGTATATACGACTCTCTGTATTGGAAAGAGCACTGTTTCGCCCTTACTGGTAAGTCCGCAGCTCGTGCTTGATTACTCGACTGACAGGGTATGGTTACCGTGTATTCACTTGATCACCGCTCTTTATCGTTGTTCCTGCAGCCGAATCAATAATAGATAAAGCTATAGATCTTCGTGCTATTGGAGGTGTGACAGATCGCCAAACACCCACGCCTTTCATATGTCTAGTTCTCAAGCTTTTGCAACTTCAACCGGAAAAGGAAATCCTGATAGAGTATCTGTTGGCTGAGGAGTTCAAGTACGTGGTTTCGCCATCTGTACTCTTCACAAATGGACAAAAAGCTGAGACTCGGGCAGATATTTGAGGGCGCTCGCAGCCTTTTACGTGCGGTTAACATTCAGATCATTGGAGGTCTATGAAATCCTCGAGCCACTGATGAAGGATTATCGGAAGTTACGGGTCGTTCATGCCGGTAAGTGCACTCCTTGCAACTTTGGAAGACAGAAACCAACAGTCATTACAGGCGGTTATTCTTTGACCCACTTTGATGAATTCATAGACGAACTGTTGACCCAGGAACGTGTCTGTGATATCATTCTTCCCCGGTTAACCCAGAGGAGCGTGCTGGAGGAAACAGAAGGATTACCGCCCAGGAAAAGTCTCCTCGTGCGTATCTCTTTTCTACCAGTTTCGGCGAAATTAAATTTGACACATTTGACTAGGAGGATCAAGAGTCTGAACGAGAAGGCTCCCGGTCTCCGTCCCCTCCTCGATACACTTCCCGCTCACCCTCACGTACACCCCCATCATCACCCGGTTCTCGTGGACGGTCTCGTTCCCGGTCTTCAGCCTCGTCAGGTAACCGCTATGTTTCGCGTTCGCCTTCACTGAGTGGTAGTGAGCTGGGCGGAGAAGAGGGGGATACAAGGGACAGATATATCTCAAGAAGCCCAAGCGTGTCCCCTGATAGAGTTTTGGAGGTTGCCGAAGATGATGTGCTGGAGGGTGATGTCTAATAATCAATGTATGCATGTAGGAAATTTACATTAAACCGCTGTTTCTGCCTTTTATCATTCGTACACTTTCTATCTTATCATAACATATCATCTCCTTGGCAATCCCCATCCCCGGGCAGACCCGCTACTGCCCATCTTGGTTTCCAACTCTCCAACCTTGGTAGATAGTTTGCCCGCACTGGAGTCGATTGAGCTCAATGCCCTCAAGTGCGCACCAAGAATAGCAGAAAGCTGGCTAACTGGGTCATCTGGCATTTGTGAAGCTGCGTCAGCAGCAGACGCGGAGGGTGTCCCAGGACGGTTCGTGAGAGAGGACGTGCTTGCGTCGAGGGATGATTGGGAGGTCGAAATTTTGTTTACTTGTTCAATCATCTGTGACAGGTTACGAGACAGGTCATCGAGCTGTTTATTAAGATCCTCGGCAAGTGTGTAACTTGTTTCAGCGATTGTCAGTCAATAGCTTTTCCAATAAACCATCAGTCAAGACTCACGCCTTCTCCCGCTCTCGATCAGCCGGCATTTTCGCCGCCAACGGCCTGGTGCTGTCGTTTGACATTTTTGCAATCTCCTTCTCATACACATCCAACATACTTTCCAGCTGATTTTGCTGAGCCTCAAAGTAGTTCAACGGTTCATCAACAGCAGCTTGGGTCTGCTGAGCCTCCAACACTTGTCTTCTAAGAGCTGTAATCTTCAGGATTAGAAGTGTCAGCTTGTATCCAAGACACGAACAAGGTTACCACCCACTTGGTTACCATTCCTGACCAAAATCTTATCCCACTCCCTCACCTCACCAGCCTGCCTCTCAAACTCCTTCACTTGCTCCTCTAAATCCTTATTCCATCCTTCCACTATATCATCCAAGGCTTTGCCACGAAGAAGGTTGGGAACGGGTTCGCTGGGCTTCTCCACATTGGCTGGGGCGGAAGCAATGGGGGCGGTTGGTACAGCAGGTGTAGTGGTAGAAGCCGCCGCGGTAGTGTTGGGATTGGCACCAAAGAGACCACCGCTAGCTGAAGGGGCGGCGGTACTGCTTTGACCAGCATCGGCAGGCTTGGCTCCAAACAAGCCACCAGCAGCAGGCGCAGCAGGCGTAGGCGCAGCTGGAGCCTTATCCTTGTCACCATCTGTCTTTGCACCAAGACCGCCAAAACTGAACCCGCCAGCCTTAGGAGCTTCAGGCGCCTTGCCTTTATCGTCTCCAGAGGCCGTTGTTGCGGATGTACCAATGTTACCAAAGCTGAATCCACCCGGTTTGGGAGCCTCTGCAGGCTTATCAGTCTTTTTTTCTTCGTTGGAAGCGGCAGCAGCGGGGGCGCCAAAACTGAAGCCTCCCGTCTTGGGCGCTTCAGCCGGCATCTCGTCCTTCTTATCAGCGCTTGGGGCAGAAGCTCCAAAGCTGAAGCCTCCCGTTTTGGGAGCTTCAGTGGTAGAAGGAGTAGCAGGTTTGGCTCCCAAGTTACCGAAGGAGAACCCTCCAGCAGCAGGCTTAGGTGCTTCAGCGGGTTTTGAGGCACCTACTCCCCCAAACAAACCACTGGTTGGGGCAGCCGGGGCAGTGGTGGCGGTGTCAGCTTTAGGAGCCTCTGTAGCAGGAGCAGCGGGCTTGGCACCAAAAAGCCCCCCACCCCCAAAGGGTCCGCCTCCAGAAGTGGTGGGTGGTGTGCCAGATGTAGGAGTTGATGAAGAAGCATCCTTGGCAGGAGCAGAGCCGAAAAGTGAAGGAGCAGCAGGTGTAGTAGTGGAGGCGGGTTTAGCACCGAATGAAAAGAGGCCACCACCGGATGAGGGCGCAGGAGAAGAAGAAGCAGCAGGGGTAGATTCTGCAGGCTTTGAACCAAAAAGTCCACCTGTTGCAGGCGCAGATGTGGTGCCGGCAGGCTTTGCTCCAAACCCTGTAAATCCACCCGTTGTTGACGCTGCGCCAGGTGCTCCAGTGCCTTCTGCAGGTTTAGCACCAAACAAGCCACCACCTGTGCTTGTGCCGGTAGCAGCGCCTCCAAATAAGCTTGTCCCTGTACTAGCTGGAGGAGGTGCGGCCGGTGTAGTGGATTGACCAAAGCCACCAAAAGCAGGTTTAGAAGCTGGAGTCGTGGACCCAGTCGCCGTATTGTTCGTTCCAAATCCTCCAGTTCCAAATCCTCCAAATAGACTACCTCCAGAGGGCGCTGCAGGAGTCGAGCTGTTTGCAGCTGCCGCGTTTGAGTTGTTATTGTTATTATTGGCACCGGTGGTGTTATTTCCGAACAAACCGCCAGAAGTCTGTGCCCCACCGCCAAATAAGCCGCCCCCCGAGGCGGCAGGGGTAGCAGAGGAGTTGTTTGTAGTGGATGACGAGCCGAATAAGCCGCTACCAGAAGCAGGTTGAGACGAAGTGTTTCCAAACAGTGAGGTGCCGGAAGCGGAGGGTTGGGCTGGGTTAGATGAAGAAAAAATGGAGTTCGTTGTACATTGAGGAAGCTTTAAGTCAGATATAATCGACAGAGCGTGCAGGAAAGGTGGGGCCGTGGTACTCACGCTTTGAGCCGAAGCCGGCGAAGGGGTTTGGGGCGGCTACAAGGGGTGAGCGGAGCAAGGGAATGGTCGGGAAATACTTACCCATTGTAGACAGCGGAGAGAGTGTGCAGATGCAATGGAGACTCGAGTTCTTGTAAGTGCAGAATAACATCCCAAACTTAGTTCACGTAGGCGCGCGTTGCCCAGCTTCCCGCCAGCGCGCCTTCCTGCCGCAAACTCTCAGCGACACACCACCAAGCTTATTATATGTTGCCTATACTCTCTTATACCCTACTCAAAACACAAATATCATGTCCGCCATCGCAGTGAGTCTTCATCCGTTCACGGACACCACTCAATCTATGCTCACTACCAACAATCCAATTCACAGCCCGTCAACCCAAAGCCCTTCCTCCAAGATCTCACAGGCAAGGTCGTCTATGTCCGATTAAAGTGGGGTCTCGAGTACAGGGGCTATCTCGTATCTACAGATGGCTACATGAACTTGCAAGTGAGTCTTGTGCTCCGTGGCAAGAGTTATGGGCGCGGATTGCAGCGGATGATGTCAATCAGCCGCGGATCAGACGTGTAGAATACTGATTAAAATGTCACAGCTTGCTAACACTGAAGAAATTGAGAATGGCAAGTCAAATGGTGCTTTGGGAGAAGTCCTCATTCGCTGCAACAATGTTCTGTACATAAGGTGCGTGGCCACAAGTGCAGATGGAAATTGAAGTTGATGCTGACGACGCCGAACTGCCCCTTTTTTCCACTTTGCCTCATATCTGTGGATCAATATCAACTATGCTCCTTTCCTTTAACATTTTCTTTCTACAACAGAGAGTTCAAAGACAGGGCAGGCGGAATGGACCAAGATTAGATGATGTATGGCGGAGGTTGGAGGCCATATGCACAAATAATCGACTGTAAAACTTAGAAAGGGCACGCAGCCTGGGACAAGTGATTGCGGCCAACTCGCAATTCGCGATGAGGTAATATGAGAATTGTTACATGCAGAAGAACCCAAAGCAACTACCCGACTTGCATATACGCCTATGCCATGTAAAATAAACCAATATGGTCTCTATTGTTTCCCAACGTGAACGCCAGCGAGCATGTCCGCAAGCCTACATCCTTGATCAGCTTTGTCCAATGACCCATACATTGAAAACACAAACTCATCAGTCTGCTTGTCGGAGGCAGGAGGAAGTTTATCCTCTCCTGAAGCACCCTTGTCAACACCGTCGTCCGGCTCGCCGGTCTCCTCTTCCTCCCGCTCTTCCTCTTTTTCGCTCTCTTCCTCTTCGGACTCTGGCTCTTCCATGTCATCCACTACGTGTACATTCAGCGGAAACCTTCTTCGTACTGATAGAAAAACTCACACTCATCGAGAGCTTCTTCATGACCCCAAAGCTCCAATGCTTTTTTCAACTCCTCTACACATTCGTCATCCTCAGAAAACCTGTTTCCATTCAATTCGAGCACCGTCAATTCTTTGAGATGCTGAGAGATAGCTACACTCAATAGCTCGATAGCACGCTTGTCCATCTCGCCATATTGTAGCTTAAGGGATTCAAGCTTAGGATTAGATCCGAGGCTCAAACTGGTAGCGAGGGCAATACCGCCGGCTGAACCGAGCAAGCAGTCTGACAAGTTGAGGTGCTTGAGATTGGGCCATGAGCCGAGGTGCTTGACAATCGCACGGGTTCCGGTCTTGGTAGCTGTGTTGTCTTGCAAGTCGAGATGCTCCAACTCCTTGCAGTTAGACAAGCCCTCAGCAAGAGCCTGAATACCCTCCATCCTGATACCATTTTGGGGCATCTTGACTTCTTTCAAATTTCGGTGTTTCCCAAACGCCTCAGCCCAGTCAGGAGCGCTGCCGTTTTCCAATCGGTTTCGGCCACAGACAACGACCTTTAAGCTAGACTCCTTCCCTTCCTTCTCACACTTGGCGGCGTTATCAAGCAAGGCCTTTGCAACGACAGAACCGCCCCATGGTCCGAGACCGTTGTTGTTGAGCTTGAAGATTTGGAAATGGGTGTTGGACTGTAGGAATGGCACGAGGGCATCCGCGCATCGACCGCCAAATGCATTGTCAGAAAGATCAAGCTCGACCAAAGAGGTGTGATCAGAGAGTGCGTTGCACAAAGCGGAGAGGGCCTGAGGAATTTCAGAAATGAGTCGGCCCGTAAAGATATCTGCCAAGTCGACAACCTGCATAAAGAGCATGAGCGTCTGTGATCACATGAGAACAAGATTCTCACCTTCAAATTGGTTTTCTTCTTGAGCACGCTGGCAATAGCCTCACAGGCTTCAACACCCAAGGAATTGCCACCGAAATGAACCTCTTCAACATCTTCCATTTCTTCCAACTGGGAGATATAAGGTTCCAACTCGGCCTTGGTGTTGGCCTTGAGATTTTTACCGAGGATGGAGAATACCTTGGACATGGTTGCGGGGTAAGGCTGTGAAAAAAAGTAAGGGTATAGAAGGGGAACACAAAAGGACTTTACGAGTACTTTCCAGAAACCAACATCAGAAATCGGCGAAAAACAACATCACCACAGCGGAAGCTCTTTTCAGACTTTTGACGCGCTTTGACCGAACGTACAGGGATCGGGACACCTGAAAGCGGATACAACCAAGCGAGATAGATAGGTTTTTGCTGTAAATTCGACCCGCGTTTGCTGTAAGTTCAAAATGCATCACCGTGTTTGCTGTAATTTGTGCTTTGTTTGCTGTAATTTCATTCAAATCCACATATCTCCTTCAGTTATGCATACTATGCTTAGCTCTTGAGATATGTGGTAGCCAGAGATCAGCTCTATAAGTTACATTTACCAGGGGTGTGTATGCATCGAGAAAATCGGTAAGTATCGATTATTTCATTGTCCCCCTTTTCTGCCCACTGAGTCCGCTTTTATAAATTCACAGAGCAGTCAGTTCATCTCCAAACCAGCCCAATTTTCTATCATACCTCTGTGACCCATTGAAAATCGTCTGGAAGCAAAAGAATTGAACAGGAAGGCGTCATGTCCGCAAAATTGACATCTGAAGAACAAACTCACTATATCCTCGTTCCTCATTCCACCATTTTGTAGGTCCTTATTTAAATCAGCTTCAAATCAGCCCAAATTTCGAAGATATCCCCATGGTACATTGGCCAACACTATGACTGCAAAATATTTCCAAAAATTAATCGTGTGGCGTGCCAAAATGGCACCCGAGGACCAGCGCCCTATACCTTCAATTCCCCTTCAGCTATATCGCTCATAACCTAACATACGCCGGTTCCCCAGGGTAGCTTTGACCGTGTGTGCCAAAGTTCTCAACTTGACCGTTATCTATTTGACTGATGCTACTTTAGTCCATCTAGAAGTTTTCCAATGGTGCTGTTCTCATATCATCCTGACATCCACCACCAGCAACTTGGCGCACTCAGTTATGAGATGCCCCATACTGAACTATTGTTCGTAAACTACCTCAGCTGCTTTCACAGAAAGAGCTTTAGGTGATCTTTTCCAGCAGCAGAAGGTAGATACCTTTACCAGTAAACTACTTGACAAAGCTCATACTATGGTGGCACTAATCTATGGAGGACGAGCTGGTGCTAATTGTGGGGTTATGGATCACACTTGGATCACACTCCGTATAACTGGATATCGGCTAGATTCGCCCAATCTGAGGGCTTTACAAAACGATAGTATAGCATTGAGGCTCCCCGGCTTTCAACTTCAAGCCCCAACATCGGCACATCTTTTCACTTTTACTCCACACTTGTCACATCCCCTCGCGTTGTCACGTCCACGGCACCCACCTTCCTCCCGGCACATTGATCGACTTCATGAAAGTGGCCTGTTCCATTCATCTCAATGAGCGAGATGGCAAAATGCTTAGCCCCAGCGCTCGAATATGCACGGTGACCAAAAAAAGGCAGTCCACGTATCAGACAAGGAGAAGATGTCAAGGAGAGCTGTAGAAGAGGAGAGACAATCTATATCTAAAGACGGATAGGTTGACCATTGTAGTTATCGGGAAGGATCAGATAGCTCCTAGTGAGGAGTTGTCATTAAACTAGATGCAGGGACACAGTTAACTGATGTGAGAAATTAGCGCGAATCGGCGACATGGTAGGTGTTCGTCGTTTGCTCTATTTCGCTTCGTCCACACAAATGGTAAAGCTTCAAGAAGGCATTCATTCGACCGACTCTATGGAGGCACATAAATCGATTGGAAATGATTTTGGTTCGGCGGTAATTCATTGAAGTGAGCGAAAGCCTTCCAGATTGTAGTCAACAAAAGATCCTCAGACGACGCGCGATACAACAAGGTAATCGCTTTCGACCAATTTGCGCTTCCACCAAATGAAAGATGAAGATGTACAAAGACATGCAATTGGGTCTTTGTATGCATGGGAACCGCCACCAACCTTTATTATTTTGCCGAAAATTCACTGAAGTGAGTGAAAACAATTCAAACTATTGTGGTATACCCCCTGAAGAAATAGCTTCAACTTCTCGGTCTTAAATGAGGAGTTTGATGTAAAGGTGGAGGTCAATGTTACAATTTTAGTGTAATTAAGCGCCAAACTTGGCCTTTATTAATGTAGTCTCGGGCACTCTTCTAATTTTACCCCACGTCGCAGATGTTTTTAGTTTAATGACGGAGGCACCGATATGTATCGAGACAACAGATGGCCGTTGCTTACGAAGAAAACAAAGAGTCTGAAATACATTGCTAGTACCCAACGACCCACCACTTCCTATGTCATCCTCCTTATAACGCTTATCAGAGGCCAAATCCATGTTTCTTTTGGTCCTGCAATCAACCATCGTCAGTACACTGACTGACCAGTCTAAACTGTAAGGAAGAGGATACTTACCCACGGTTCATCTCCTACGGAATACTTTTTCGGTGGCCGCTTATACGGGGCCACCTTGTCAGCGGCAACGTTGGATTGTTGCCCGTCTGGACCTTGTCAGATAAAATAAAATAAACCGGGAGTGCATTAATCCGCATGACTCACACAAGGGGAAAACGATGCCCAACTCATAGTTTTTTATACTGAGTGTTACAGGACTCTTTTTGGTGTCCAGTGTACCCTGTGATGAAAGGGTCAGGACCCTTCGTCCGATAATACCTGTTGAGAGGCTGAACTCACCCAAGCAGCTGGCGAAAAGTTGTGGCTGCCAACGTATACCCACCCTCCTATTCGGTTTTCTACTTCGTCCGGTTCCAAGGCTTTCCGCTTGCCGAGAGAGGTTGAAGACGGAGTCTGCGATGAAGGCGTTTCGGCTTTAGGATGGAATATAGCTATCATCATCTACACACATTCTCAGTTCTCCGTTACAAACAATTGACTCTTTGACATGGATACCAATGCTTACCTTGGCATGCATGAGGATACCTCCCCTTTTCGAGTTGGAGTCGTAAAACAAATACTTCGTATTGGCATTCCAACCCTTGCCTGCAAAAATTGTACCTCCTCCGTCTCTCCCTCCTACTGAACTGTCGACCGTACTGAGAGAGGGAAATATAATTTTAATTGGGGGCCAGGAAGATGGTTTAGAATTAGTCACGAGGGAGGAGACCTTTTTGCCAGTGCAAAAAGAATAAAAATTATGGAGCCAATTTAGGCTGTACTGGCCCAATGAAGACCCCTAGATTAAAAGAAAGTAAGCAAGTCAATTGGGACGACAAGGTTCTCTATGTATCCCTACCTGATACTCAATAACCGCTTTCTGCTCTTTATCAGGCACCCATCCCTCAGTATTCAGGACGTGGCCCAATCGGCCAATTCCGAATAGGTCCACATCACCAGCCCCCGAGAGCTTCTCAGATACACTGATCACTGTTCTGAATCTGACTTTTCCCCAATCCCAGCGCCGTAAGTCTGAAAAATCATTCTGTCCGGAAAACGGAATTCGGTTTCCCTGGGGATGGTTCTTTGATAGGAGCGTCAGAGCGGAATCGACACCAATGTGTTTGAAAAGTGTACGGAACTGCAGGGCTAGGTCATGGGTGGGAGCGTCGGCAGATAACCCTTGTATTGGGGTATTAAGAGGGAGAAAGTCCTGGACAAAGACGGACTGCACATAAGTTAGCACACATATTGAAAGTGAAGAAGAAAACCTAGTCACTCGCGTTTTCGATCATGGACCAGTCGTATGGAACTAGATTGGCTGTTGAGATACATACACGAAGTCTACCAGTCTTGTAAAAGATCTGCAAGGAATGTCAGGCTTTGAAACACCAAACCAGGACGTACCCAAAAGAATTTCATGTGCATGGTGCTGAATTTTCTTCATCAGCAAGTGTTTGTACCTTACCCTAAACTCACCCCCAATTATCTTTCATATCGGGATAACACCAGACTTCACCGTTCAATTGGCTTGCAACTTTTCCATTCAAACGATGGCGAAGATCCTTGGGATACGGGCGTATCATTACAACAGGGACATCAACGGGATCTGGGAGAATCCCTGCCTCGTTTAACCATGAATCATCGATGCAGTATGCTGATGTGATGATAAGCGAGATTTGGGAATGCTTATCAATGGTCGGTCATCAGTGACTGCTGTATAAGCAAGGAATGGTATTAATACTTACGTCGCCTACTACATGGGTGAGAGAAAATGTTGGCTGACGAATATTCCCGATAGGGCCCTCGCTCGCCCACATGTTTCCGGTATGTCTTAACTCCCCTTCCAGATAATATTCCCCAGCTGCATCTCTGGGAAATGGAGCAGTCCCTTGGAAAGGATGGGCACCGGTAGGAGGAGGCCATTGTGCTGAAGCAGCTTTTCTAGCTTGTGGGAGTCGAGGGGTCGTCTGTTCGAATGTGGATATACCTTCTCTGCGCGACTGTTCGGCTTCGCTCTTCTCACGTGCAGCTTGTCTCTGCAAACGCTCCTTATTCATCTGAGCCCGATCGTAGGTTTGACTTCCTACCCTGAGTGATGAAGGAACCTCTACCACAGGGGCAACGACCGGAATAGCAAGAGAGGCAACCGGCTGCTGGCTCACTGTGGCCTCCGGATTAGCTGAAGGTCCAGCTTCAGCCAGTGATGCCGCAATAGCTCTATGGTGACATCATATAAACGATTTTGAAGCAAAGTCTGTAAGGTGACTCACTCTGCAAGCATGTGTTTCTCGTCATCTGGAGTTTCTTCTCTCCTTGCTCTCTTTGTTTCTCTCGCTTCTGCCTGTGATAGAGCTATAGCGATCCTGAGCTGTTCATCGTCTTCGTCGTCATGGTCGACGGACTGCTGATTGCTCCTAATCGGATCTAATCAGGAGGTGGCGCTCGGAAGCCCAGGGCAGGGACAGAGTACATACCGTGGCAGAGGGGCCCAAGGGGGCTGTTCATCGCTGCCCATGGTTGCCTGAAGTGTGACTATACTACTTGCCTTCGTCTTAAAGGCAGTTTTGGTAAACATGAAGATGGGCAGCAAACAAGTGGTGACGTCAGGGGTAAATGACGTGTGATTACAGCTGCCGACTGAAGAAGAAGAGGTGGAGAAGATGTCGGAATGACATATATCTGCTTTTTTCTGTGCGTGCTCTGCTTTTCTGTGCATGACCCAGGGCCTGTCCTCCCACGTCCAACATGACTTCCCCGCCAACCCCGCCGCCCATCCCTGACAACATCCCCTCCGCCATCTCCGTCTCCCGCCCCACAGCGGTCGGCCCACAACGTCCCCTCCGCATCCCAGACCAGGAGCGGAACACCATTCCTCCGCCTCAGAATCCTCAAGACGGGCAGCAACCCCCAGAACCCTCCAACTACGACTACACCGAGAATGCGCCGCAGGCCGTAGTTGATGCCGTCGCCATTGAGAGGGCAAAGCGAGAGCAGGAGGGCCCTCCGGAAATGATGGTCGGCAGCTGGACTAGCTGGGCAGGGAGTGACAACGGTGTGTTCCATCTGCACCATTCTTGTCCTCATGTGGTAAAAATGTCTAATGGATGCGTCTTATTGAATTGTAGCTGACACGGGTATATTTCCCTCTTCCATCACTCGCTCGCATATGCGTGTCGGATCCCGCAGAACTTCTATTGCGTCCCGCCACTCTGTCGCATCCATAGCGCGTCCACCTAGTGTGTTCCGACGTCAGGGATCCTCGCAGATTGATCTCGTTCAGTCCCCAGGCTCAGCCGTCTTTGCTTTTGACGCTGCTGAAGACGAAACCACCGCTGAACATGGCGCGTATCATCGACGTATATCGAGTCGAAGGGATTCACGGCGCTGGGGAAGACGGGACTCTAGTGCTCAGCCCGGAAGCTATTTCTCGTCTCGGGAGCATGATCGTGGTCGGGAAGATGAAGGTCGATTTTCTGATGAGGAAGAGGATTTTGAGCCCCAACCGGTTAGTCCCCAGCGGCCATCGACGACGGCGCTAGGAAGAATCGCGTCATTTATCGGGCTCACTCGACACGACACCGAAGACGAAGAGGCTGCCCTGGTTCATTCTGTTGATGAACTCCGACGGAGATCATCTTCGAGAAGCAGAAGCAGGTCGCGAAGAGCTTCATCTGGATCACGGAGCTATGCCCGGTCCCCGAGCCCATCACCAAGCGAAGAAGACTGGGAGTACGGGGAGGACGACTACATGGACTCTTATGGTGAAGATGGCGAAGGTTATTCCTCCTCTTTGGCAGATGACACCTCCCTCCCTCCTCAATCTCGTCCAACTTCTCCCTCAATACCGCTTGTGCCATCAGCCACAGATGGTATCTTTGGTGAGCCTCACGTGCGACTCAATGATCTGGTCGAGCCTAGAGACTTTGTCAGCGTCGCGGTCCCTTCACGGCAGACCATCGTCTTGCCAGATGAAGATCTCTCAATCCGCTTTACTTGCTACAGGACAGATCCATTTAGAAACATCTTGTGGTGGCTAGGGTGCATTTTGACGCTGGGGGCTCTCGGCTTGCTGGGCAGATGGATGCCCAAGATCTGGGTCAAATTTCTCGGAAAAGAGACGTCATTTGAAGAAGCCAAGGAGGGTAGTTGGCTCGTTGTTGAAGTGAGTAGCTTGGTCATAATCCGTAAAATTCGTCTTTCTCATGCCTTTGACCCGTTCTAGACTCCTTATGGAGACCTTCATGTCATTCCATTACACATAGTTCCCTATCCTTATCCTCTTTCGACCGTCTTTCCACAATCAATTCCTCCTCCTGCTTCCGCCACTTCTGCCAATGGCTATTTCGGTCTATCGTCAAGCAGCACCCCGGCTCAACCCCTTCATTCTTTGAACGGGGAACCGGCGGGTGGTGTCGGTGGTGCCAAAGACCTCATGTCCGACGTGGAGCCTGGCAAGACAGTCTGGGAAGAGACCACTGGTCTTTTGAAAATTATGGAGTACAGATACACGAAATTCGCTTTAGACCCCTCAGCGGGGAGATGGGCGATGATTAGAGATTGGAGAGATCCAAAGTGGACTTCTAGCAGGGCAGTGGCTCAGGGCCTCGACAGTGCAGTGCGAAAGCAAAGATTGGTACTGATGGGGGAAAACATAATCGATATCGCCTCGAAATCGGTTGTGGGTCTTCTTGTAGATGAGGTAAGCACTCCAATCATCCTGATTATACGTTTCTCACGTGCGATTTTCGCAGGTCTTGCATCCATTTTACGTCTTCCAAATCGCTTCAATTATTCTCTGGTCCCTTGACGACTACTACTATTATGCCTTCGCCATCGCTTTGATCAGTATCACCAGCATCATGTCGACCTTAATAGAAACCAAACGCACTATCGAACGTATGCGCGAGATGTCTCGATTCCACTGCGACATCAAAGTACTCATCGATGGTGAATGGGTTATGAAAGACTGCTCTGAGCTTGTACCCGGAGATATCTTTGACTCGTCTGATCCGAATCTCAGTGTCTTTCCCTGTGACGCTCTGTTGCTTTCTGGAGACGCAATCGTCAATGAATCAATGTTGACTGGTGAGTCTGTTCCGGTCAGCAAAATCCCGGCCAAGGACGAGACTTTGCGAGCCCTTTCCCGTGAATCTAAGCAAGGATCGTCCGAGATCGATTCAGACCTAGCCAAGCATTATCTGTTTTCTGGAACCAAGATAATAAGGGTTAGAGCTGGCGCGAAACCGGTTTGGGCCCCGAAAAGTGAATCTTCTATTGCTTTGGCAATGGTGACACGAACAGGCTTCAACACCACAAAAGGGGCCTTGGTGCGGTCGATGCTCTTCCCTAAACCTATGGGATTCAAGTTTTATCGTGACTCGATGAACTTTATTGGCGTCCTGGCAATCATAGCTGGTTTCGGATTTGCCATATCAGCTGTTCAATTCGTCCGGATCGGTATCCACTGGCATACCATTATGCTTCGAGCTTTAGATCTCATCACAATCGTCGTCCCCCCTGCTCTTCCCGCAACCCTCACCATCGGCACCACTTTCGCTATCGATCGATTGAGAAAGAGCGGCATCTTCTGTATCTCACCTAACCGGGTCAACATCGGTGGCAAGATCAACGTGGTTTGCTTCGACAAAACAGGTACCCTTACCGAAGATGGATTAGACGTCTTGGGCGCGCGTACGATTGATCGACAAAACAGTCGCTTTTCCGAATTACACTCCGATATTGCAGACGTCCCCATCGAAGGCGGCGTTAACGGTAAAACTCCGCTTCTCTATGCTCTTGCTACCTGCCATGCACTCAAATTGATCGACGGCGAAATTATAGGTGATCCTCTAGACATCAAGATGTTTGAATACACTGGTTGGACCCTGGACGAGGGACAGTCTAGGCCGGTCACAAAAGGAAACGCAGAAGGAGCCAGGCCGCAAGCATTAGTGCAGACTGTTGTGAGGCCGCCAGGGACAGATCGATGGAGGATGGAGGATGCTCTCAAACAGGGATCTAAAGTAAGCTTGACAGGATATCATCCATCACAAGATTTTGACTAATTGTTGGATACCAGCACGCACATTTTTTGGAACTGGGAGTCATCCGAACCTTTGATTTTGTCTCTGCCTTGCGAAGGATGAGCGTGATTGTGAAAAGGCTCAAATCGACGTGTATGGAGGTTTATGTCAAAGGTGCCCCAGAGGTTATGCCTGAAATATGTGACCCCTCATCGTGTAAGGGAAACAGCACATCTACACTGGATACCGCTGATTGCGATTGTTTGCAGTTCCCCATGATTATGACGATATGCTTTCGTACTACACTAGAAATGGGTTCCGTGTCATCGCTATTGCTGGCAAATCCATTGAAGGTCTGACGTGGCTTAGAGCACAGAGAATGAGGCGGTATGTGCATACCATTCAGGCAGTAATACCTTAGTGCATAGCTGATTGAACGCGTTCCAGTGACGTTGCGGAGTCTGATCTCCAGTTCCTCGGTTTCATTGTTTTCGAGAACAAGCTGAAACCCGGCACAGCCCCGAACATTCACACCCTTCGTGCTGCTCATTTGGCGTGTCGTATGGTCACAGGCGACAATGTTCGTACCGCTATAAGCGTGGCTCGCGAGTGCGGCCTCGTTTCGCATTCTGCCAGTGTCTATATACCGACTTTTATTCCTGGTACGGGCGTCCACGATGAGGCGAGGCTAGACTGGTCTAGCGTCGACGATGACAGGTTGAAGCTAGATGAATGGACCTTAAAACCGTTGACTAATCAAGTTGGTGTCGCGATGGATACGGCGGAGGCGGAAATGCATGATTACCAGTTGGCGTTGACAGGAGATGTGTTCAGGTGGATGCTGGAGTATGCAGAGTTTGAAACGATGGAAAGAGTGAGTTGGGGTCTTATGGCCATCTGTGAAATCTGGAGACTGATTTACAATGCCACAGATGTTGGTTAAGGGCGTGATATTCGCCCGCATGTCTCCTGATGAGAAGGCTGAATTGGTTGAACGTCTTCAATCTTTGGGCTATACGGTCGCCTTCTGCGGTGATGGTGCAAATGATTGCGGCGCTTTGAAAGCCGCCGATGTTGGCGTGTCCTTATCGGAAGCAGAAGCATCAGTAGCCGCCCCGTTCACCAGTCAAATACCAGACATCAGCTGTATGGTAGAAATCATCAAAGAAGGCAGAGCGGCACTTGTCACAAGTTTCAGCTGTTTCAAATACATGGCGCTGTATTCGATGATTCAGTTTATGACGGTTACTCTGGTAAGGAAACGGAGATTTGTTATTTGAACCGGACACTAACGAACAACTCAGCTCTATTCTTTTGCATCAAGTCTTGGCGATTTCCAGTGTGTATCCGGGCTAAACCGAGCCTTTTTGTTTTTACTGATTCTGATTATTAGGTTTTTGTATATTGACCTTTTCATTATTATCCCCATCGCTGTGACTAGTGAGTTATACGTCTTGGTCCCGGATGATTTGAAAGCTCAGATGTGTTCAAAGTGGGCCGTACCCTCCCGTATCCAAAAATCCACCCTAAGCGACCAACCGCAAGCCTGGTGTCGAGAAAGGTCTTGATCAGTATTATCGGTCAAATTTTGATAAATGCCGCAATCCAAGTCTTTGTTTTCGTCTGGGTACGAAAACAGCCGTGGTATACAAAGCCTGATACCGACGTGGATAAACTGGAAACGTTCAACTTCGAGAATTCTGCACTTTTCCTCGTTTCTTGTTTCCAGTACATCCTTGTGGCTGGAGTATTCAGTGTTGGACCGCCGTATCGCAAACCTCTATATACCAATCGTGAGTTTCAATACGTAATGACGAAGACTTAAAAAGCTGAATTGCACTTGTCAGCTTCCCTCGTAATTTGCCTCACTGTGCTTACATCCTTCAGTGCCTATATTCTTCTTTCACCTGCCGCATCAATTGCTGCCATTCTCGATATCACCGACTTGAAGTTCACCTTCAGATTACAATTGCTTGCTGTTGCAGCTGTCAACATCTTGGCGAGCTTTGCATTTGAGAGATTTGCCGAACGGCCGATCTCCAGAATGATTGTTTTTGCCAAAAGGTGGAAGGGTCGCAGAGGAAAGAGAAGAGATTATAGATTGCCGCCATCAACAGGAATTTAAGCGATAGAAACGGATTAGATGTGTTTGTCAACGCCGACTGGCCATTGTAAGCCATGTATTCTCAGGTTTCATATCTTACGTTTGGAGCGCATAATCGACGAATGAAGATACTACGACCCGTTCAAGTGATATGTAAACCACGTATTCCGTCTATATATTCAAGACTTCTGTCGCAGGGAAACCACAGAACAAGTATGGCAGCCTTTTGGCTCCTTTTCTATTCCCATCCAAAGGACAGAGGGAACGCCTTCAACTGATAAGTTGATGCCTTTGTTGCAAAGGACTGCGTATTTCCTACTGCCCACTAATACACTTGACATGTACACAGCGGACGCTGGCAAGTAGTGGTCCGTCGTACGTGATGGCTGAAGGACTTATTGCTAATCATCGGACGGACAAACGAAATACGCTTGGTCAAAGGCAGACAGAACCCTCTTTACACAAATCAAATTTAATCTCGCCTCCTGTGGTGCTCCTCCAATACATAATAGGAACAAAAGGCCCTTTCTTGGCTGTCCATGGATAAGAGCCGGACGAGGTAGTTGAAATTTATATAACCCCATCCTTCATCCTCATCTTTGTAAGGCGACATTGTTATTGGGGCTTTATGATCACTATTGGTGCGACAGGGATTTGGCCAATCCGTATACATTAGCGCTATTAACTTTAACCATCGACATGTGGGTCTTTCACTCACGGGTAGTGCTTACAATCAAGTTAACTCAACATTCGCAGGTCTCCGAGATATTACACCGTTGATGACTCACAGTGGTCAACCCCAGCCCTCTCCCTCTCGCCTGGATGGAATATGCTCCGAGTCAATGGCTCAGATGAATATATCAACCAGACTGAGGTGGATAGTATGCGACCTCTTCTAGAAATTTTTTGGAATAATTCAATCAGCTGGACGACCACATTAGGAAGCTGGACTTCAATATACTTCAACGGTTTGTAATTTTGAACTAATGAAGCTTTCGCCGAAGGCTGAATAGCCCCGCAGGAACCTCCATTTCGGCATTCGGTCTCGCCGGCCCTAACCAGGGGAAATTCACTGCTGTACTCGATGGTGAAGCAATGGGCTCATACACTGCTCAGCAGGATAACGTTGATTAGCATAATCTCCTTTATAATGCCACCAACCTACAAAACGGATACACTCATAATCTCACTTTTATAAACATTGGTAATCAACAAAGTTTTGCCTTTGACTATGCGATCATTGAAGAGTCTGTCTATAATCATATCAGGTAAGATACATCTCACGCTGAAAAGCCTTTCTGGCGTAGCATTGTTGTTCAGTGATAACACCGCAAAATCAAATAGTGTCACTACCTCCGACTCCTTTGCTATAACTATTGCCAAGGCAACCATTGAGCCTTCACCATCTTTTGATGATACGACGACAGCAGTGGCTGCTCAAAGTTCTTCAGCTCAGCTTTCCGCGCTCTCTCAAGGAACATATCATGTAAAATGGAATGGTGCTATGTACTTTGTCGTCATTTTCTCTTCGATCATGGGAGCCGCATTACTTTTGTGGTTAAGTCAACTCATCGTGAAAAGGAGACTAAGGAAGAAAGAAAGGGAGTCTACACGGCGTCTTGTTGGTGGTATCTTTCAATTGCCCAGGGGCTCGGAAAAGAAGTGGTCGGAAGCGGAAAGATGCGAAGCGGGAGAAAGAAGCGACATAATCGCTTTTGACGAAAGTAGATTCAAGAGAACGACAAAGTTATTGGAGGCTCTTAGAGGGAAGAATATTAGTCATCCGACTGAAACTGGTGAAGGCGGGGGTATGGGGTGAAGGAAGAGACAATGTTGTAACACCAGTAGGCTGCTATGATATAACTGGTCATTGCAATCAAATGGACAATGGAAAGTGATAATTGTGGGTATACAGCCAAGATTTTTCATACGCATCTTTATATATAAGAAGATCTAATAGCAGTGTCCAAATATGTAGTTGAAATTTTATGCCTCATGGTTCATCGACAGCTTTGGTGCGGTCATAATATATAGTAATTCATGACAGACTTCTCAAATATACATGAGATGGTTGCTTGGAAGCAAATTCAACATGGCCTGCGTGTCACCCTCAAATCTCTGATCATTTTGATCAATATTTATCAGAAGTCGACGTCCTTTGAGCCGTCTAGCATTTCTCTCAATATATCGTTGAATCTAGCCTGGTAACTTGTAATCAGATTTCAACCGACGGGTCGGATATAGCGAACTTTTGACTACGTACAGTAGTAATTTGACCCCATATGGGTCCTAGTTGCTCCATACGCTCGTCTTCAGTCATCTCATAAGCTAGCCTTTCTGCACCACCATAGGCGGCGAGAGCGTATCGCGCGCCGAATGTGTTAATACCAAACATTTCCACCATAGTATTTTCATGTTCTACCTATATTTCGTTCAGTCAAAATGCAAAACACAGTGTCGGCTCTTCACTTACGATAGGCTCGTGGCCAATCCATTCCCGTCCTTTATATTGCAAATAACCCTCTTCTCCCATATTCTCTCTGAGCCGTTCCTCGTCTTCTCGCAAAACTTTTGACACACTATCGGCTATCTCTCCTGCCCCTTTGTACGCAAACACAATATCCAGCTCACCGATGATATCGTTCATACTCCAGGCAGCCTTTTTACCCCTGCTGAGAGATCCCAAGGCATGAATTACGGCTGTCCCGAGTGGGTTAAAATTGTTACTTGCTACTGCGTATCGTTCTGAGGCAGCATACGAGATTGTTTCAAACACCAAAATTACCCGCTGGTAATATGTGGCCACAAGTTTGAGCTCTTCGAGGAGTCCGACATGAATATCAGGTAATGAAGATAGAGGTCTGAAAACAAGAGCAATGGTAGGAGATATCACAAGGTCAGCTCCTTGTAATGACGGAAAACTGTCAAGCAAGCAAAAACCTCTGGATTCAAGCATTCGGATGAGGGGTCGGTTTTGGAAAAGGCTCACAGCCGCCATTATGGGCATGGGCGTCTCGAATGATTGTGTTTGCGCTGCGCTTGTCTGGATAAACCATTCAGGATTGGTTAAGAGAGGATCTAATCTCCAATCCATCGGCTCCTTTTCCTCGAATATCGGTGAGAGGCTCTGGTTTGAAGGGAATTTATAGGTGGGTTCTTGCTCCTCTGTGAGTAGATGATCTAGTTTTTGAAGATGCAAAAAGCCTTTGATAGTCGACAGGTCGTACTTGTCGTCTCGGGGTATCGCGTCGAGCAGTGTCGAAGATGTCCCTTGAATGTTTCTGATCACTGCTTGGCCACGAGTTCCCCCCCTTGAAGTTATGATATCAATGATATCATTCAACGTTGCCTCCTGATTATTAGACTGAAGGACATCCTTCATCTTTGTTTTCTTGCGCAAATTCACCCTCATTGCTTTTTCCGGGCTATCATTAGCAGCTGTTGGCTTTTGTGGTAAATTCGAGCCATCTTCAAACAATTCATCCACTTCATCGGGATCCCTTTGTGGAACTTCCTTCCTTTTTTTCCGTGGAGTTGAGGTAAGTGCCAGTGAGGGCGCCAGGAGCGACTCGCCTGATTTGACATCCCCGGCAGGCTCCTGTAATTTGTCCACATCTTGAATGGTCAACCATCTTGGCCTTGCCGGCGTCATACTCTTGGGTGAACGTTCAACCAATTTTCGCAGACTCGTTTCGCTTGGGTGAGGTATGGTCTGGGGAAGCAAATCAGCAGGTGGAAAGGTTAAGCTTTGAGGTAAATCATTTCCCATAGGAGGGACTTTTGCTCCATTTTCAATGAGCGCAGCGTCATTAGTCGTTGAAAAGGGGCTCCAATGGAGCTAATGTGGGGGGTGTTTGGGTTAGCAACACGGGTTGCAGACTGAGGTGATTTGATTTACCTCGCTAGCCAAAGCCGTGTTTAACCCAGGGTACTTTATGAACATCTGTTTGTCCGCCTCCAGTCCCTTGTTTCGTGAGCTTTCCAGTAGCTCACAAAAGGACTTCGGCAAGTCATTCGAAGGGTCACCGTAAGCTTCATACTTTATATTTAATACTATTTGCCAGTCAGCTGAAGCCCAGTCAAGCTTAGCTCACCTCGCATGTGACTGGTTTTAGAAGTGTCCAGCTGCTCTTCCATGGCATAAGCCAGAGCTTCTTCTTCAGCTTTTCCGTGGCTACCGTTTCCATTCATGCGAACTTGTGTATCCTCATTCGCAAGTAAATCATAGAAGATACGAGCCTCAAAGGGTCTATCCACATCTTCATCGTCGTCTTTGAATGAGCAGCTTTGGACAGCAGCCTCTGATCTAACTTCGAAAGAGCGGACTTGTGTTGGCGGGGACGGATTCTCCACCGGTGTGAAAAGATCATTGATACTACCCGAGTTCATGTAGGGAGAATTTACCCTAGCAGGCATGAAAGGCAGCTCTGGAGAGGACATTAGAATTTATCTGAAGGTTAGACTTACCCAAACGAGGATCTTGGTCCCAAGGCATTTTTGATTTTCGCTCGACCGTTGCAGGAGGTGACATTGGTAACTGATTATATCTCTGCGATACAGAAGCTCGTATACGAGAATACTTATTGACACTGTTAGGTGTCAGAGGTGGGAAAGGGACACCATCTTTTTACAACAAATGAGCCCAAGACTAGCAGAACACGCGTTAAATACCAACCGAAGTCGTCCAGGTTTTTCAAGCTTAATGCCTCTTCCACAAAATCGTTACTGTCTTCCATGGCCCACCCTCGATTCGAGCCTTGGGTGATGGCACCTGTAGGTATGGGAAGTTTGAGGCCACTGGCGTCCGTTGGTGCTACCAGTTGCTCGATGTCTTTAAATGTGTGCAGCTGGTTAGGACCTGGGTTGGTGAGACAACGTGGAAAAAGCTTGGGAGAAAGAGGTTCAGGCAAATGCTGGTAGCACATGAGCTTGACTCATTATTACGTCCTCCCTTACCTGGAACTTCGCTTTGGTATCCTTTTCCCATTTATCCCATATAGCACTTTGAAGTGATGTTCCATCGGCACCTCTCAAGGGATTTTGCAGCTTGTACTCCAATGTCCTCACCATATCAGCGGCTTTTTTCAAATCTTTTTTTGCAAAGTTTAGGTGCAAATGTCTAACGGTTATCAGCTAAGTCGACAGATGCGCTGTAACGTACAAAGCGTCTGCTTCCTCTATCTTCCTCTCTTTTGGCATTGGGTTTTTAAGGTTGACTAGGAAACGAAAAGCACCTTCTTCACCGAGATCAGCATATTCTTTAGGACCGACATTGCCTCCTTGATCGAAAGAAGGTGTCTCGCGCATTGCCGTGGCAGTCATAAGTACATCCTGGGAATGAAGATAAGAAGGAAATGGCTGGTCTGCATTGAATCAATGATTTGAAAGTAGAACAAAAATAAACTCTTACCTACTGCGCGTAATGTCATCCTTTCTGCTGGCCCCTTGGCTCTGGCTTCTTTATGCCTACTAACTACTTCCTGCCGCAAGCGGTCTTTCATCCTCTTATCTGCTTCCAAAGACTGTTTACGAGTCTCAAAATGATCGTGGACATGGTACTTGTTCTGTGAAGAAGCATTAAGCCATTCCCCAAAACGAATGAAAGGGTCTTCATCGCGGGGACCAAAGGTCTCAGGGAAGATTGTCGTATCTAAGAGAGCGAATTGATCAAACACCTGAAAAACAAGTTGAGCCAGGAAGTGGAGATAACGAGACGCACCCGAGCTGCGGTATCTTCCATCCAAGCCACATATTCTACGCCGACGGTGTGGCGAAGATCTATGATGGCTCTGTGGTAGATGCTCTGTCGTATTTCCGGAGGCGTCAGCTGAATATCAGTAGAGGGCATCGTAAGTAAAAGTGCGAAAGTGCGAATGATTAGAAAGCAAGTGAGACCTGGAGAAGAAGAAAGTGGGAGAAAGAGAAATGGATGGGAGGACAACGACAAGATCGCTCGAGGGGTCTGTGCGTTAGCTGCTTCCTTCCTTCCTGCCTTGTTTCTTTCCTTCCTACTTGCATTCGGTCCAGTCAGCTATGTACCCTCCTTTGGCCGAGTTCCGCCACCGACGCCGACGTCAGTCAATATCCTCGCCCTCTTTTCCCCGCCCCTCTCTCGCAGCCAGCTCAGCGCATCCCCTACCTTTTCCACTTCCACCCACTCACCCCGACCCCTTCCTCCACGTGCGCCCTCTTCTCTTCCTCTCCTCTCCGCCTCTTGCTCTTTCTCCTCCGGAATGGGCTCGGGGCCCATCTTCACCCGCAATGCGAGCCAATTCCATGATTTGATTTCTCGTATCCATTCCATCAGATCAGCCTCATCCCCTATAGCATACATGACGCCTGGGTGCCCAATTTTGGAGAAGCCAATGAGTGACAATGTCGAGGAAAGAGAGACGATATTTTTGCGCTTGGTGGTGGAAAGCAAGTGGTGCGAAACTAATAAGGCATGATAAGGAATGGAGGACGTAATTGTTTCGGAAGGGGTGGAAGGTGAGAGAGAAGGCGACATTGCCGAGGGAGTGAGCAATGAAAGAAATTGGGTTGTAAGGATTTGATAAAGCGGATACCTGAAGCCAGCCAGAATGAATAATTTGTTCCTGCTATTCAGAGGGCATAGGAACGAAAACACTTACTCCTGAGCATCGTCCCAATCAAGCATCTTTTCATCGACCCACTTTTTCAACCCTAGCGCCTCGTCTCTCCCCATACTGTTTCCTTTCATTTCCACTTTAACACTTCCCTTTTTTGGATAATCTTCATGTATCTCAACATGCATGGATCGACCACTATCCGAGTTGGTTATATCAAACTCCTGTGGATATAGACCAGTAGCCGATAGACAATGCAATGATTCAGCAGGAAGAAGTGAAGCAGAGATCAACTCCAATTCAGTGGAGATGTTATCTTCCGGGGTAATCATATTATTAGGGACTGCACGGACATGTCGGTGTACGATGTTTTGGACAGAGAAAGCCAAAGACACTAGATGCGGCTTTCTGTAGGAAGTGATCTAGGCGAGAAGTGATGTATCGTACTCCTTGATTACTGCAGTCGTGAGGCGTAAGTCCTATTTGTACGTTGGGTTTAATAAGTGGCGCTTTTAGTCTGGACTATTTGACGTTGTTGTATTCACAAATAGTCAAGTGGAAGCCATACAAAGTAGAAGTGTGTTGCACCACATAATGACCATGTATGCGATCTCATTTGCTTTACAGGCCGGCGGCCGGCGCGGCTCAGGATGATGTTCTCGTATGACATCTTCTGTCGTCGTATAGGACTTACAACCTGCTATAGCACTGCATGCCTGATACAACCCTGCAAATATATCATTCCTCTGATAAACTTAGTGTCCTATAATCTAAAGCCAGTCGACCAGGCAGACCATGGATAGCGCCACTGCAGGCCTCGACGCGTAAGCCGCAATCCTTGTTTTCCTCCTTATCAGACACATCAACTAAGATATCCATGATATCATGGCTTGCAGGCAGTTCAATCGCGCTGTGGACATAGTACAGAGGTCCGTGTTTTGAAAACGCTGCTTGATCTTATGCTGTCAGCCTAACATATCTTTATAGTCTCCCGAAGGGTGGCACCATACAGACAACCTACGAAGACAAGCTATGGCTATACTCACTTTACAAGCAAGGTGCGCTGAACATACTTCTCTTGAACCTCTCTATGTGTATGCTGACTCATAGTACACGTGCCAGCTATCGAAGGTGATGTTGCAGTCCCCCGCCCTGGTATGCTTGATCTTTTAGGCAAAGCAAAATGGGATGCATGGAACAGGCAGAAGGGGATCGATAAGCCTCAGGCAAAAAGGCTTTATGTCAGTGCCCTTGTCAAAGTTGGTAATGCTTGCTCTCGCCAAACGAGCATCACTGATCCAAGTAGATTTTAAGGAAATGTGCCGATGCTAAAGATGTTCAAAGATACTTGCAGATCCTGGAGCACGAGAGCGGGTATGAATACCGTGAGTTGTTTTCCCACAGGTGAATGCTGGCAAATATGCTCAGACATGATGGTGCCAGCAGCTCTGCATATTCCATCATGCCCTGCGTCACCCGCATCATCTGCCTCCTCATATCACTCCTCTCAGGCTTCTCCCGCCCTACTTCCTCAGTCCAGTAACTCGCCAATTGTTCCCCCACACGACATATCTCCTTTAACCCCATCACTACCGCCGCCAGACGATGCGCCCAATTTTATACCTCCCTCATCTCACCATTCACGCAATCCGCCTTCATTGTCTTCTATGCAAGAACAGAGGAATGAAGTACTTGATGCCGTCGGTAGAACAGGTAGAGATGGGAACATGAGGGATCAAAGGCCATCAAGCGCACAGAATCTAACGAGTGAAAGCCAGATACATGCTGCAATGCCGCTAGATAGGATTACAGGTATAGAGAGAGAGGCCGTATCCGGTAAATCCGGTTCGGTTCACTCCCCAAGGCGACAACGACGCGATTCCCAAGCCTCGGCTCGATTAGCAAGTCCCTTGCCCCATCCAACTGTGGGCAGCAGAGATTTCTTAGGCACCCCGGAAACCATAAGCTCTCCTTTTCTGGGTCTCAATCAACCAACACCTATGTATTCTCGTCGCCCGGGATCGACTTCTACTTTCTCCAACTCTCAAGCAACCAACATTCCGTATACTTTGCAGCAAATCCAGACTTCGTTGACAGCGCTGCATGAGAGGCTCTCCACTTTGGAGAGAACTCAAGCCCTCATTTTGAGGAGGGATGAAAGGAGAAAGAGCTGGTTTTCTTGGGAGGGACATGAGAGCGAGGAGCTTGATAACTGTGAGAATGATCAAGCCAAGGAAATGTGGGGTAGAACAGGGGTGACAACGGTTACCAAGGTTAACGCAAAAAAGAAATCTATTTCAATGAGGGTTTTATGGTTTCTAGTGAAAACGTTGAGACGTGCCCTGATGGATGTTGGAATAGGAATGATGGTCACGCTCATAGTTATTATGGTGTTGAATGGAGGCTGGGGCCGGGCGCGGTGGATGATTTTGAAATACAAAGAAAGGTTGAGGAGATTCCTTACCGAGCAATGATCGAATATTCATGAAATTACCCGTGTTGTAAGAGGAGGCGAAGTCACGATATGTCATTGGTCTATGTATTACATGGAATGTTGTAAGTAGCCTCCCTGCTCGCATCGTATTGCTTTGATTGTTATAATTCGCCAGGAATGATCAGAAGAACCGCCACCATATGAACAAGATGATGAAAAAGGCAATTCCCCCTATTGGCGCCCATTTACGAATGAGTGCTTCAAGATTAATGTTTCGGGCCGCTTTGCGGTACTTGGCTGACTCTGATCGCAGGGAGGTGGAGAGCTGTGACATCCCTGCATACAGCTGTTAGGAATAAATATGGCCCGGTATGGCAAGAATGACTCACGATCAAGGCTGTCTCCTCTCCAAAGCAAATCCTCCATATTCTTAGTCATGATTTGAGTCACATCCTTGAGGTTTTCATTGAGTTGGTCAAGTCGCGAATTAGGTGCGGCAGGGCCTCCCCCTTGAGTAAGGGAGCGTGAATCGCGGTACAGCCTGGTTGTCTTGCCAATGAATGTATCTACAAAAAAGGTGTTGGTTAGGTCATGTGAGATTATTTGGATGAGAAACCCACCGAAGCCCATAAACGCATACGGTCTAGTTGCCCCGTCGATCTTATCCCCATAGCTGCGCTGGAATTCTTTTGACAGCTCATCAAGGTATGAAAAGGCCAGCTTTCTCGGATAGGAGTTGTCGCATATACACATATAAATAACCTTGTCGACTATGAGGTAGCTAATAGGTACTTATGAGATGAGGCACTATGCGAGATGGGATGATGCTGTAAGGAAACACACGCACTGAAGGGTGTAAGCACCAGATTCAATGGAGCAAGCAGGCTCAGAGTTTGCATTGAGACGTCTGAATATAAGCTTTGATTGCTGCTTGTATTCCGTCAAAGCTTTCTCGGTCTAATGGCAGCCAAGTCAGAAGAAGCAGAGGTACGATGTGGACACGAGGGAGGACTGACTGATTCGTCGTCTACACTAGCTGCGAGAGGGAGAGCGTCGTGAACCCTGAAGATTGTAGTTGACCGGACCATTCTACTGTGAGTGTGGGTTTTAGAACTGGCAGCTGGTGCTTGTGGGCAGGGCGAAGGTCCACGGTGAACTCGGTGATTCGTGCGAGACGGACATAACAGTGATGTATTATGTAAACAGTACATTGCATTACATAATATGCGGCCGGGTGCAAAAGTTTGTCTTGCCTTGTCTCTGCCCGAACTTGTACTGCAACGAACGTATCCTTGAATATCTATATCCTTCTCCAAAAAGCGACGGGCCCCTTCATCTTACTCGCTCGTCGCACACTATACACCATGGACATCTCGCACTCAATTCATTCCGAAGTATCCTCCCTCTCTTTTTCCTTCCTCTCCGCAGATGACATCAAAGCCATCTCGGTCAAAAAGGTTGACAACCCTATCTTGCTTGACAACCTCAATCTCCCTACCAGAGGTGGTCTGTATGACCCCAAACTTGGCCCCATGGGCTCTAGAGACCTGTGAGTTTGTCTGAACTGTACTGCATCATTTTTTGCTCATTTATCGTCTCGTAGGTGTGAAACATGTCACCTTTCATACTTTGCCTGTCCCGGTCATTTTGGCCACATTGAGCTCCCCACGCCAGTATATCACCCGTTATTTATGAACCAGTGCTATCACTTGTTGCGTGGCGTGTGTCTCTACTGCCATCATTTTAAAATGCCCGAGATTGTCGTAAGTCCAACTCTTCGTACATACTCCCTTCACAGTTCAGGGCTCATGTAAGTTAGGCCACTTCCTACGTTGCTCGTCTCCGTCTCTTGGACGCCGGCCTCCTGACGGAGTCACACGAAGTCGCTGCTCTTTTCGACAACGCTATTGGAAAATCTTCGCGCCACAGGGATACCGATGAAGACGAGGATGCGGAAGGTGACGTTGATATGGATGCCCCGGCTCCTCAGACCATTGAATCCGCAGCCGAGTTCATGGTTAGAATCGAGGCTTACGTTTATCATCATCTCAAACTGGCCAAGCAAAATGCAGGAGGCAGCGACAGCAAAGTGGAGGACGGTTACAAAGACGGCCTCGTCTTTGAAGAACGGAAAAAGTTGCTGCACGAATTCGGGAAAAAGATCTGGAACAGGTGTACTCGATGTACCGCGTAAGTTGGACGCTTTCTGATCATGTCATTGTTCGCTGACACATCATAAGTTATGGTAACACCTTCCGTAAAGAAAAGGCCATTAAAATCATTGAGTACGATCTCACTCCAAAGCAAAAACTCGCCAATAAATTGTCCAATCTTCGTCGCCCCGATGTCTTGGCTGCTTCTGGCAAATATTCATCCAAGCAACGACGTTCGGAGGGTGATATCGACGAAGGTATCGAAATGGACAGCGACAAGTCCAGCGTTTCTGAAGGAGAAGGCGAGTCCTTGGATGAAGAAGAAGAAGAGGAGCAAGACGTTGGGCAAACAGTGGCCAAAACTGCAAGTGGTCAAGTCAAGGGTACTCGAGGTCGTCACGAGCGTGTCATGTCTCCTGCGGAAGTCCGTGCCCATCTTCGTCTTCTTTTTGATAAGGAGCCCAGAATTTGTCGCTTGATCTATGGCAGACATGGCAACCCGGCAGCCCTTTCCTCCGTTGCCCCTCCCCCTCTTGCAGACATGTTTTTCATGGAAGTGGTCCCGGTCACTCCTACTCGTTTCCGACCTGCTGCCAGAATGGGTGACGAACTTTTTGAGAACAGCCAGAACTCTCTTCTCACGGCGGTTTTGAGTACCTGTCAACGAATTCAAAAGCTCAATCAAGATCTGATCAATCAAGCTAAGGCGGAGCGAGGCGAGCATGTCCTTGATGCCGTAGCTAAAGCCCAAGGCGGGCGGACGTTTGAGCTCTTGCTTGAGGCTTTAATCAAGCTCCAGCACGATGTTAACAGTTTTGTTGACAGCACTAAAAATCCGGCAGTCATGAGGCAGGGTAAGTTGCCACCACCTGGTGTCAAGCAGCTTTTGGAGAAGAAGGAGGGTTTGTTCAGGAAACATATGATGGTAAGTGATTCCACCTGTTTCAAATGAGTATCGTATTAACATCATGCAGGGCAAGCGAGTCAACTATGCCGCCCGATCTGTCATATCTCCCGACATCAATATCGAAACCAACGAAATCGGTATCCCTCCTGTCTTCGCAAAGAAGCTCACGTATCCCGAACCTGTTACTCAACAGAATGTCGCTGAACTCCGTCAACTTGTAATCAATGGTCCTAAAATTCATCCTGGTGCAGCCCTTGTTCAGAACGAGGATGGTACCCAGATTTCTCTCGATAAATTGACTCTCGACCAAAGAATTTCTCTCGCTAACCAGCTGTTGACGCCTCAAGGGAGCGAAGACAACATTGGAGCCGCCAGTATTGGCCCAGCTGCTAAGAACAAAAAGGTGTACAGGCATATCAGGGACGGTGACATCGTCATTCTCAACCGACAACCAACTCTGCACAAGCCTTCAATGATGTGCCATCGCGTCAAAGTCCTGTTGGGAGAGAAAACGATCAGAATGCACTATGCCAACTGGTAAGGTTAACAGCATTTTTGAGTGACTCTATCTGACCTTGATTTAGTAATTCGTACAATGCGGATTTTGATGGCGACGAGATGAACATTCACTTCCCTCGTAAGTTTCCTTTTCCTTAAATGATATGCCATTACTGACAACCTTATTCAGAAAACGAAGTCGCTAGAGCTGAAGCTCAGATGATCGCCAATACCGATAATCAATACTTGGTTCCCACATCTGGTGGTCCTCTTCGAGGTCTTATTCAAGACCACGTCGTGGCTGGTGTATGGATGTGCAACAAATCTTCCTTTTTCACACGAGAGCAATATTTCCAGCTCATTTATGGTGCCCTTCGTACCGAAAACAACTACACTGGTCGATCTCGCATAATCACCCTTCCTCCCGCCATCTTCAAGCCCAAGCCCCTTTGGACCGGTAAACAGATCATGTCTACTATTCTCACCAACCTTACTCCTTCCAATGCTAAGGGTCTTAACCTCACTTCAAGGAACAAGGTGCAAAACAAGCTTTGGAGAAGAGACGACTCTTCTGATCCTGCGATGAGTGAGGAGAATGTCATCTTCCTTGACGGTCATCTAGTCTGCGGTGTTCTCGACAAGTCACAATACGGTGCTTCCGGGTATGGTCTTGTGCACTCTGTGCATGAGCTGTATGGTCCATATATTGCCAACAGGCTGCTGGGCGTTTTATCTCGTCTTTTGACAAAGTACCTTCAACATGACGCTTTCTCATGTAGGATGGATGATTTGATTCTCACCGCTGAAGGCGAGAAAATCCGAAAGGATATCCTTGACAAGGCTTCCGGTGATGGCGCCATAGCGGCCATGAAGTACGTTGGCTTGCCTGAGGGGTCCAAGATTGAAGACCCCGATACTGCTAAGAACCTTGCCATACGATTAGAAGAAATTCTTCGAGATGATCACCTTATGGCA
>NC_009180.1:946397-956397 GCF_000149385.1 Cryptococcus deneoformans B-3501A
GTTGATGGCATGAGGTCTCTTGAGAGAGTACTGCAATGGAACAGACAATCAATGAAAAGCGAAGATATCGACAAGTAGGAAAACACTTACAAGATCCTTCATGACATTTCGAACTTTGTCACTTGAGTTTTGACCGCGGACAAAGATAGCTGTCTTGTCATTTTCTACAATCTGAGGCTCTCTCTTCTCCAAAGCACGCTTGACACGAGCGTTTTTAGGCTTGCTGATGGTAAACGAAAGTTAGCATGCTCTTTGACGATACTGCTTCTTGAGGATGTACTCACATGGTCCTTAGCATGGACATATTGACGAATATAATATGTCAGGAAGCAGGTAAATGGTGAAATACAACGCAGAATGCAAGACAAACACCCTGTGAGAACAGGTCGCTTCACAATTTTTCAAGATTTACTTGTAGCCATGTGCGGAGCCCCACGTCGGTGTAGAGAAAATTCAGTGGCAAAAAATAAATAATACAAAAAGTAGATCAAGGAATGGGATTTGACCGCGCGCCTCGAAAGGCAGGTTGAATCGATATTTCAATTGACTGATACGCTACGCGGCCCATCGAAACGTAACTACGTCGCATTTACATCTTAAGCCATAATATGTTTGTATCTTGAGCTTGTCATTCCTTCGATGCGGTGATCTTTTGTACGCAGGCCTGTTCTGTCCTCATTGATTGCTTGGTCTTCCGCATCATTACTCACTCTCTCCGCCCTGCAGTAACCTCAAGTATCGTTTTTCTTCTTGCAAACGTGATTATCATCAGCCAGCTTTTCCGATTTCTCTTCTCACACTTTCGAACTGTGGTTATCTGCTGGCAGTTTGCGTCTTCGCCTCCTCTTTCCATATATCCATTGATTCACACGAGACATGCTAGCAGAATCCGAAGTACCTCAGCTTAGTAAATGGGCATTGCCATCAGCCTTCTTAGGGTTGCTTGACTTACCACCTGGTCAAGCTATTGATCAACTCATTCCCACTCGGTCACAGCCCCCTTTCACTCAGTCGGCAGAAGTTCCTGGCACCAGCTCCCACCCTTTCATAGAGGCACTCAAAAATATACCCGACACCTTGACCGAGAAAGGTGCGCTGGCTCACAAAACTACAGACTCCCCGCTGGTTGATTTGTTTTTTGATCTGGCTCCTGGCATTGCATCTGATCGACTCTACAAGCTTCTCGAGGCGGCGTGGACAGAGGATTCCTTGGCGTGAGTTCATAAACGGATGCGCATCTATCATCACATGGGCTTACAAACAGCGCTAGAACGCTTAAAATCATCTTCCATTCGAGATCCATCCACGAGGGGAAAGGTTACAAAGATGGGTTCTATCGAGCACTGGCTTGGCTTTGGGACGAGCATCCGCGTACTTTTATAGAGAAGTAAGTTACTGCCTGGAGCCGAACCTGTCGTACTAGCCTAATTCCCGTTTCTACAGCCTGCATCTCATTGTGGATCACACATGTCCGCCGCCCATCAGCGAAAAGAAAGTATCTAGGAAACGGCAGAAAAGAGAGAAGCAGCAGTTGAAAGAAGGCGATATTCTGGAACTTGATGATGAGGGGAATATTGATTTGGGAGAAGAAATTCCAAATCAATATTCCTCGAGGCCTCATGGAACCTTCAATGAGTAGGTTTGCGCTGAAAACTAGAATCTTGTTTAAGAGCTAATTCAGTTTGCTAGTCTTCTGGATCTCCTCATTTTACATATCAATAACCAACTAAGCACTTCTTTCTCAGGCAAGCTCACCGCTGTGGATGAAACTTTGGCGCCTAATATTTCTGCCGACTTATTCAAGCAGTCTCGAATTCAAGGTCGCACGACCTCCAAACGAGATCGTCAAGGCTTTTTTAAAATCATCGTTGAAGCTAAAAAACGCGAGAAAAAGGATGCTGATGATTTTCAGGCGAAGTTGTGGAAGGCCCCAACCTGTGAGGCTTTTTCCTTATGGTACTATTCGTGGGTCGTCGGTTAACGTTACAGCAGTGTCCGATAAACATCATTTGCTCTCTTCTCGTCTTCAAGACGCTCTCACGAACGACAAGAAGTTTCAAGCCTTGTATATCACCGTTCTGAGAATTTTTCACCGCTATCTGGAAGAAGATCTCAAATTGCTCGTCAAATACAATGAGCAAGACTGTTTAGGGGGCGATCATGTCATTGTGGCACCTCATATTTCCAACATGTCTTTTGCAGCCAAATGGGCACCAACCCCTGGCAAATCTGCTGATAAACAGCTTCACATTGCCACTGCTCTTGCAATACTATTTTACCCGGGCGATGATGTCAGCTGGGCAAGACAGAAGCTGCAAAAGGAGGTCTTGACACCGCTGAGGAAGGCACTTGCGATCCCGGAGGTTGCGATGTCCAACCGATCTTGGAAGTTCGATTACAATAGGGTGCGTTTCTGTTCTTAAGCATAAAGATTATTGTATGATCAGTCTGTGACTCGAGTGTTAGGTTCCTTCTAGATCAATGGCTCGCAATGCAGAGGCGTTTATGGCCCACGACCAACAAGGATTCACCGCTTACTTGGACCGGGTATCTCAGGGGTAAGACTTGCATTTTCCTTCCCCATGCGCAAAACTTATGAAAACGCCAGTCTCGCCACTGTTTCTGGAGCCAGTCTTATGCCTCATGAACTGCTATACAACGGTGAGGTGGTTTCAATTATAACTTCCATGCGTATATTGATGAAGTCTAGCAATACGAGGCAAATCCCCGGTTGCCAAGCGACTTGCCGATTTGCAATGGTCTACCCTTGTCGACTCTATCAGATCAAGCTCTTCCGACGATATTTCCAACTGCATCGCTATTGCCGATGTTTCTGGATCAATGGGCTCACTGGATCAGGGTTCACCTCAAAATCCTCCGCCTCTTTTACCTTGCATTGCCCTCACTCTTCTTCTCTCGGAACTTGCGTCACCTCCTTGGCAAGGCCGATTCTTCACGTTTTCCACTGATCCTGCTTGCGAGTACATCGACCCTGATTTACCTCTAGCTGAAAGGGCGTCTCAGCTTTCGAAAGCTCATTGGGGCATGTCAACTGAATTCTACAAGACCTATGAACTCATCTTGACTACCGCGAAAAAAAATGAACTAGCTCCCGAATACATGGTCAAGAAGCTTTTCGTCTTCTCAGATATGCAGTTCGATCAAGCAGTGAAAGGCAAATACGGAGAAACGGAACACGAGACCATGAAGAGAAGATTTGAAGAAGCGGGATACCCGTTGCCAGAAATGGTTTACTGGAATCTAGCATCAAGAGCCGAGGGGACGCCCAAGCCTACTAAGTCTGACGTCGAAGGAGTCACGCTTTTCTCCGGGTTTTCTGGCGCTTTGATGAAGTTCTTTCTGGGAGATGGCTTGGCGGACGACGCATTGGAAAGACAGTTCGAAGATATTGAAATCAGCAAGGAAGGGGAATCTTGCGTTTCTGAGAAGGAGAGAAAGAAGCCGAATCCCCTTGAGCAGGTTCATAGAGCTATTGGCGGGCAGCATTTTGCTGGATTGAAAGTGGTTGACTAATCGAAAGATATTTGTAAAGAATGAGGATATCACTGTAGCGTCGCACATGTGAGGGAGTTTTCGGGCCGATGTTGCAACGAGTGCATTAAATTCGGATGATGGTAGGGTGGGCATCCACCATACAACTCATTATGTATTAGTAGAAGAATTGTTTGTCGTCATGTTGATGCTGTTGTTTGTTTGTTGTTGTTGTTTGCTTAATTATTAGTAATTACCATTACTTCTTGTATAATCCACGTCATCCTTCCGATTATTCCAGCGTTTGCGAGAATTGCCCACCAGTTCCGCCGCCGGCTTTCCAAGGCCAAAATATCTGGGCAGTATCCAAATAAATCATCTTCATCCTCTGTCTCATTTCTTTGCGCATCGAACCCTTCATTATCATCACCATGCCAGACATCAACGAACTACTTCGCTGGTCAATTGCAAACTCCACCGCCCCCGATACGGACGCTTCTGAGCAACTACAGATACGCTTCAATCCCAACTCAACTCAGAGCGGCACTTCCACACTTCATGCCTCCGATTCGGGACCCCCAGATATCTCCCCAGCATCGACTCCAGGGCCTGTTACGCCGGACGATGGAAGCTCTCTACCATTACCACCTGGCACAGAGGTTCCTGTCACCAAAAAGGAGGATTTAACGACAGAGATGTTGGATTTGATTTTGGGTAAGGGAGATAGTATCACCATGAAGGAGAAGATGGCGTTTGCCACAGATGAGAACAATTCTGTAGAGGACAGGGTGGAGGCTTTGGACGATTTTGAAATGGTATGTCCTGAGCTGCCTTGTTGAGGCTACGTAGGGCTAATAAAAGACTTGTGTAGCTAATTGAGCTCATCGACAATGCCAATAACATGCCCATATTAAAATTATGGGATCCTCTTCTCACTCTACTTTCCTCATCACACCCAGAAATAGTCGCCCATACATGCTGGATCATTGGTACGGCCATCCAGAATAACATCAAAGCTCAAGCTGCCGTGAGTCAATGTTCAAAGAAATCAATTCCTTCTGCTAATGAGTTGCAAAGTTTTATATACATGAAACCTTCTCTCGCATCCTGGAAATCATTTACCCGCCATCTTCCATCTCTTCATATCCTCCGTCGGTGCGTGCCAAAGCTACATATGCTCTTTCGGCAGCCCTCAAACACTGGCCTCTGGCTTCTTATGCTCTTTACACCGCTACCTCTTCTGCGGAAAACGGATATTCCGTTCTTAGACGAGGTGTGAACGATCCCCAGGCTATTGTCAGAAGAAAGATGGCGTTTCTTGTGGGAACGCTTGCAATGCAGTCTGGTGAGAGATATGAAGGCGAGATCCCCAGCGAGGTCCGTAATTATATCGAGGAGAACGAAAAGAACGCCCCCAGTGAAAGTCTTGTGGAGGGCTTGAAACGAGAGGGGGTCTTCACGGCCTTGGTTGATGGATTGAAGCAAGGCGTAGATGACGTTGAATACGAAGAAAATGCCATGAGAGCCCTCGTGAGGGCACATCAGAAAGGCGGCTTGACTGTTTCTGAGAAGAGTGATTTGAAAACTATTTGGGAGAAATGGGGGAAGCAAGGGAGGCAAGAAAGGGGGTTGGATGGTGAAGACGGTAAAGAGGTTTCTGAGACTCTCTCCTCGTGATCTTTAGACTTATATATGTATTGTAAATTACACTATCTTTAGGTTCAGGCAGCTCAGGGTTTGAAACGACGTGGATTCATTTTCTTTTCAGACTTCTATTGCATTTTAGGACATGTTTGCTTCACAAAATACGTAGCATGGTCGAAGAATGGGGTCTTCCTTTCCATCATTGTGGAATGTGTGTACGGAAACGAGCCTGTTACCCATGTAATGCGGGCGGGCGAGGCTAAAGATCACAGACTAGCGGAGTACAATAGCTTGAAATATACTTTATAATTCTAAGCGTGGTCTTGAGAATAACCGTATACCTTCTAAGCATTATGATTGACATCTTCCAACACTCTTTCCATGGCCCATTCAACTGCCTCGTTACTAAACAAGGGGATTTCCCCGTGTTGGGCCCCGTGTACACTTGCCGGTACGCATACCATCTTCACACCCGATTCCTACGTTGGACAGTTCGTTTTGATAAGCCAAACACTAGAATTGATACATTTCCACTTTTGACTTACCAGAATTTGATCCTCGTCGATTTCGATTTTTGCTCCTTCCAGCCAAACCACATGCGAGATCAAATTAGCTGCTTTCCATTCTGGTCCTGGCAATAATTGCTCTCTTGTTCGATTCCGTTTAGGTTTGTCATAATGACGAAGCATCGCAAGGATGGTTGCTACATATTCTGAAGCAGCATAACCTGTTGTCTCGCGGTCATTAGAAGAGTTAACTACGTGTAACGATTAATTAACTGCCAGTTGTTGGATTCGGTTCTACCTACGTAAGAGAACCTTGGCTTTGAGAGTTTGGGATCTGGCTATTTGCTCTGCCAGCCCCTTTAGTGCTAAACATGGAACAATAGAAGTCCACAGGGAGCCGCAAGAGTAAACGAGGATGTCCCGGTTTTGAATCGCATTAATGTAATCGGTATTTGGTTCGGGGTAGATTTCCTGGGTTACAGAGTCCGTCAGCTTCTGGTGTGCTCAAAGGGATTCATGCCCACCTGTCCATAGAGGTTGATGTAGAATATCCTTTCGATCTTGGCCTCAAGAGGCGCTTCATCTTCCCCTTTTCGGTATGCCAAATTCCCCTCGCCGTCGTGCCCCTCTGCACCACTAGTGGTTGCTTCTAACCGATCGCTACTATGCGATCGTGTAGGCGGTGCCGACTCATCAGGAGTATCAAATGTCCTAGAGTCTCTTCTGAAATGAATCCGTAAAAAGGGATGGATGGAAGGAAGGGTGGCGGAGCTCAACCCGTGCAGAGGAGTGGACATAGAGCTATCCTGAGAGGCGGAGGGTCTAGGGTGGGATATGGCACATTGGCCTACAAGAGTTGTCGAATTGGCAAGCTGAGCTGCGATAGTGACCGTTTCTAGTTGAACTTTGTTAATCATGATAGTGATGATCCCCAATGCATCTTACGATTTGTGTTGATTACAGGGATGACCTGAGCTCCATGCTGTATTGTGTTATTTACAAGAATTCGATGGTACAGGCAAGATCAACTTACCTCCACTCCTGCAATAGATTTGAATAAGAATATAGCGCTGGGTAAACTGCCAAAAAGATCTCTAGCACCTGTCAGAAAGCCATTGCCCAGAGAGAAATTCCGGAACGAGAATCTTTTATGAGCCCGCTTTAAGCATTGGGTTTCAAAGTGTACAAAAAATGCTACTTTGTCTCAGCAACGGATACCAATAAAACGTTGTTCTAGGCTTACCTCGAATGCATTCTTTTTTATCCTCACCGATCCCGCTCCATAAGTGACTTTTACCTTCTACAATGTCCATCCACATGTCCCTTACGACCTTCTCAGCGGCATCGGAAGGAAAACGGTAAGCCATAAGCTGGTAGATTGCTGCCCGTTCCTTATCCTCCTTGGTGACTGGGTGGCGCACGACGGGGATAAGGCGAATGAGGCGAGATCCTGGACATAGTCAAGCTCTAGTACTCAATCGCTGACATATACTCACTAATATCACCAATCGAGGGTCCCCCAAAACATCTCAATATTTCCGAGGATGAACCTCCATCGTCGGAAACTGGCAAGACGAATGAGGGCGAGCGCCCAAAAGCTCCTGCAATCGAATTGGCACCAGTGCCCCCAGAGATTATGAGATAAGACAAGTCTTTATTTTTACGTGCAGTTGGTGACTCTGGCACTGGAGAATCCATGATGGCACAGTCATGTATGTGTCCTGGCTCTTGTGGGGGTTGTAGGCGAAATGGTAACGATCGGGGAGATGTCATGCCACAAGGTGATATTTGCTGGGACTTGCCGGACAGTACCTTCTTCAGGAAGCAGAGAGAAGCATAGGCCAAGCAAGAAGAGTAACTCCCTTTTATATCGACCGTCAGAGATCGGTACTCGTTCAAAGGCCAGCGAACAGAAAGCTGTTGTGACGTCGCACGACCACCTTCGGCGGGCCGCAGCGATCTCAATCATCCATGGTTATTATTAGCTTAAAAACAAAATCATTACAAACTGGCTACCGGGCCGACAGGACTGATTAGCGGGATCAAATATCGATTAGAGAATTGGAGTCACTATTGACGCGCCTCGCCTCGCGTCCTCCAGCTCGACAACCCCAAGTGGCCCCACTGCGTGCATGCTCGCTTGCCAACGGCAGAATCCTTCCTCCTTTCACTTTCACCTTTCCACTAAATCTCTCATCCTCCATTTCCTCCCATTACCCCAAAATGCAGAGGAGGGCATTGAAACAGGTACGCACATCTCTCTTGCCTCCTCTATCTTTCCGCTTACAACTTGCAGCTCAATAAAGTTACACAATGGACGTCGGAGAAGGTAGAGGTCATCCTCCTGTTACACGTACGAAGAGATTGCTCACTGGATCTTTACTACTCAGGTGTTCTCCGGTGAGAAGACGCAATTGTCGTCAGACTTTCTCGAGTTTGAAAAAGAAATAGAAATTCGGCGCATCGGTATTGAACGGTAAGGACCTTACCGGATCACACAATGAATACTCTTCTAAGCGGTATGTATATAGACTGCATGCCACATCTCTGCCTTTCTATGAACAGCTCGCAAAGGTCAAGTCTACGGCGGACCCTTACCCACCGCCGGGGTCTGGAAAAGACAAGATCTCATATACCGAGGCTCTTGGTTTAGTGATGATTGACTATGGCGATGAAATCGGAGATGATTATGGTCCGTGCCAATCAGCCATCACTGGCAAGTCAATAATGTAACTAATGGGAAGATGTTAGGAGACGCTCTTTCAAAGTATGGACGGGCTCGATGTCGACTGGCTTCCGTGAGGTATCTTTTTTTCTTTTGAGGAGGGTGTAAACTGACGCTGGTTAGGCTCAAGAAGAGTTTGCTTCACGACTTGGTGATAGTTACATTGCTGGGATGGGTAGGTAATACCGCATTGATGAAGTAAAAGTCTGATTGTCCCGTAGAATCCGGGCTCGCGGCTGTCAACGAATACAAATCACTGAGAAAGAAGCTTGATTCGAGAAGGTATATTGAAGAAAGCGGACGGCTTGCGAAATGGTGCTAAATCATTTTCAGACTTGCCCTTGATGCGGCCATTTCGAAATCTCAAAACAGTAAGAAGGACACGGGTGTACTGGAAGAGGAGGTTTCTATCGCCAGAATTAGATTGTGGGTTGGCGCTGTTTATTTGAAGCCACGCACACTAATGTTGGAGTAGTGAAGAGATAGAAGAAGAAACTCATTCTAGAATGGTCAATATCCAGGAGGCCGAGGATGAGCAATATGCTCTGTTGACGGACCTTCTCGAGGCAGAAGTCGACTACCACAACAAGTGCAAGGAGATTTTGGAGGATTTGCGGAATTCCTGGGGCACTCACAGGTATGGCATTTCTCATTCTTTTGAACCTTTGTGGAATTGACGGCTGAAAACTGTCTTCACTGTAGTTCTCGTAAACCCCTGAACACTAGAGCTCGCTCCAGCACTGTCACATCTTCTCGCTCACTTGGACGTACTGTCATTAGCCGATCGCATTCCTCAAAGCACAATGCAGTTCCTTCTTCTGAGGACGATGCGCCCAGCAGTCGTTCTCGATCACAGAGTAACGCATCTTCTTCTGGTAAAAGCAAGGACAAGAGGTCTATGATTCCGTCACTCGGTTCGTTCGGTAGAAAGAGTGGGCTTTCCACCGTCACCAGTTCAAAGAAGAAGGAGAAGAGAGAGAAATATAGCGAGAGTAGGACGGCGCTGCATTCTGAGGAAGAAGATGAGGATGAGGGCCTCCGATGGCCTGCCCCTACCGATCGTTCCCAGTCCCAATTATCATCTTCCGTAACATCATACAAGAGCTCCAGGTATGACCCCCCGCCCAGCTTGCGCCGCACTGTCACATCCCCACCCACTCCCGCTGCTCGTTACCCCGACCCGAATGGGCGTTATGTAAAGGCTCTCTACGACTACCAAGCCAACGCCAGCGACGAGCTAAGCCTCCGTGTCGGGATGGTCGTCAAGGTTCAGACGCAGGTTAATGACGACTGGTGGATTGGCGAAGGCGAAATCGAAGGGGAATTCGGACTTTTCCCTCGTGGATACACGGAAGAGTACATCCCCTCTCCCCGAGCTGCCGTTCCATTTGTACCCTCGCTGCCAACCAGACGGAACGTTCCTCCACCTGTAGGCCAACCTACGACGGCCACCCGCTTGCCTCCTTCTCCCAATTTGAGTCTCAACTCAGACTTTAGCGAATCCGATAATGGTTTCTACGATGGCGATAATAATTTTACTGCGAGCCTTGCAGCATCTCCTCAGCCAACGGCGACTCGTCTTGCTGCTTCTGGAAAGAAAATGCCTCCCGCCCCTCCGGCTAGCAGGCGTGCT
>NC_009180.1:963897-1001397 GCF_000149385.1 Cryptococcus deneoformans B-3501A
TCTAGTCCCCCTCAAAATTGACCCTCGCTCGCTCAGATATCGACGTAAGAGTACTCACAACTATCTACTGATACATGCTGATGTTTCGTACAGCCTCCGCCAACTCTCAGCCTCACGAGCACGATACTGTCGTATTCGATCTTCGAGTACGCTGTGATCGACGTCCCAACGTCGACCGTAGTGAAACAGACCCAAAGAAGATGTACTTTGACAGCAATGTCTACTCTGGTATGCTTAAATGGGTCCCGTCAGGCGATCAGAAGAAGAAGTTCAAGGGGAAGGCGCCGAGGCCAGTGAATGACGATATCCTGCTCGTCAAGCTGCGGCCCGGCCAACAGGTCGACTTGCATTGTTTCGCCAGGAAGGGGGTAGGAGCCGATCACGCCAAGTTTTCACCGGTCGCCACTGCCTCCTACCGATTGTTGCCCCATATTATCCTTCGGGGTCCGATTCCGAAAGAACATCAGCAGAAATTTAAAGGATGTTTCCCACCAGGTGTTATCGAGATTGAAAAAGATGAGAATGGAGAGGATCAATGTGTAGTCAAGAACCCAAGGAAGGATACCGTGTCGAGGGAAGTGTTGAGACATCCCGAATTTCAAGATCTTGTTCAACTCGCCAGGATACGAGATCATTTCATCTGTACGTCAACCATCGAGCTTCAATGATTATCAAGGATGTGGCTGACAAAAACCATCTAGTCAATGTGGAGTCCGCTGGTCAGTACAGCCCAGAAGAGCTCGTACCAGAGGCGATCAAGATCTTACTTGGAAAGATCAAAGATGTGGAGGAGGGACTGGACAAGCTTTTTGCTACGGAGGGCCAAGCAGCTTAAGGGCCTGTTGTACCGGTGTTATGCATAGATTAATCTTTATTATATCATCGCCTCTTTGTAAACTCCACTTGGATATAGAATGCCTTTTTTTCCTTTTTTTGGGGGGGGCGCGCTTATACTACTGAGCACCGGCCAGACGAGCCGCCTTGAAACGTGATACCTTTTTCTTTGGAACTGGTGTTTCTTCGCTTTCGGCTGATGTGTCTATTTGCGCGTGTCTCTCTGCTACTTCTGTTTGAATAGCAGGGGGTATCGTTGCCTTTAAACTTTCATCGTCAACGCTGTCCCTCTTTCTCTCGGGCTCAAGGTCTCCTTCTTCCACAGGCAAGCCCAAGAGTCTATTCCTGACTTGCTCTCTCCGCTTTTTTACCTCCAATCTCCTCTCTTTCTTTTCCTTGACTTCTTCATCGTCGTCCTCGCCTTCTTTGCCTTCCTCACCATCGCCCTCTGAATCGGATAATCCTTCCTGGCCGGGTGCCAAGACAAGATTTCCATTTTCCAGTCTCCCAACCCTGATGAAACGCCTCAGATCGTCCGGGGTCGGGTTGGTGATCACCGGCCGGCCGTCTTGTCCCTGCAAATCACTGATCCTCGGAAGACCGAGCATTACACCGGCACCATTACCGTTATCATCCTCTTCATAAGGAGCGTCACGGGGATCCCTGTTGAGAGACGTGTACGCATGTCGTCTGTGGTATTCGAGAGCAACTTCACGGGCGAGAAGAGCATCGTCCAGATCATACTCGTCTTCAGAGCCAGAACTATACTCGGCAAATGAATCGTCTCCGTTGTCGTCGTCCGTCCGCTCCGTGTCGGGTACCTCGGCATGGGACGATGAAGGGTTCGTCGCCGGGGTCATCGTCGCCGACTTTTCGACCACAGCCCCTTTGATTGCTGAGGTACCTTTGCTTTCCGCCATTTTGGGCAGATTGACGCCTCTGGGAGAAGCAGTCGCTGGGGTACCAGACGACGTGGCAGGTGCAGAGGCATCGATCTCAGAGTGAGCAAGACGCTGAGCGAAAAGTGACTTCTTTTTCGGTTTAAAAGCCTCCTGAGCGGATTCGGATGGTGGTCCTTGTTCCGAGATTGCGGTGGGATGAGGCGGACTCGAAAAAGAAGGCTGGGCGTTCTCAGCGGTAAGGACTTTGGGGGGAGGGCCAAGGAAGCCCTTTTTGAATCCTGCAAAGCCATCGTCTTTCTTGGCCTTGGGTTTTGGTTCACTGATCGTCGGAACAGGCTTGGGCGCCCAGGCTTGGTCGTCATCCGTTGCGAGAGGCAGAGGAAACCCAAACTTGTGCGGCTTTATTGACGAGGGCGCAATGTCAGAGGAATCGGGGGATGCAGGTGGGATGGAGGGATCAAAGGTCACAGATTTCTTGCGAATAGGAGGTTTGAGTATAGATTTAGGTTGTTGTGATGAGGGTGCGTGATGGCGAAGGATTGAATGGAGGTGAAGTTCAGCTTTTGGAGATGGTGGGGAAGAAGGGAGTGATGAGTCTGGCACTTGCGGTTGCTGCTGGATTTGCTCAATCGATTCTTCATCGTCGCTTTCTTCGCCCTCATGGAATATCTTTTTACGGAGAGCAGCCCGTCTGGCAACGGCGTCTTCTGACCAATAGTCATCCTTTTCATCCTTGGGCAAGACCTCCATGTCGGCGTTTAGATCGGCAGCTGCAGGCGGCGGTAACGACCCGATAGTTTCGCCATTAAGGGTTTCGCGAATTTCGTGGAATGGTAAACCTTCTTCGTTGAATACCTAGATGTACCTGTTCAGCGTCTCCGGCCTTGAGTATTTCAAAGGGAACACCACTCACTGTCTCGTCCTTTTCCGCACCACCTTTTTTCTGAGCCGCAGCCGCAGCGCCCTCTGTCATGATTTCGATCAAGTCATCCATTTTCGATGAGCTGGCGGCCTGACTGGAAGACGGAGTCACTGCTGGAGAAAGGGCTTTGGCTTTTCCACTAACAGCTAGTCCTGGCTCTGACTTTCCAGCGACTTGCTCTCGCTGATGCTTCACCGACGGCTCGGCTGCTGCCTCTGCGACGGGTGCGGCAACATGCTCAGGGCCCGTTACCGTCGAACGTTTCTCTGGTTGCGACGGCCCAGCTGCAGGTATATTGTGCAGCACGGGATGGAACGGCCGCAACACTTTCTTTTCATCTACGGTTTCCAGCCGCTCTTCTGCAACGACGCCTGGCAGCCCGTCGATGGCGCGAGCCTGCTGAAGCAACAGCCGCTCTCGCCGTCTGTCGACATAGTCTGCTGCCTCCTGCGGAGACATGGCGACCCAGTACTGCTCGCCCTCCGCGCCGTCTCCGCCGGTGCCCGCTGTGCCGAGGCAGACGAGGACATGGTGCGTGTCTGTGACGGCGGCGCTGAGGGAGGCCTTGGAGGTGAGGGGCACGCGGGCCGGGTGGTGCTCGGCGGCCGGGAGGAGTGCGAGGGAGAGGGCGAGCGTGCGGAGGGCGGTGACGTGTGCGTGGAGCGCGGGGGAGAGCGGCGCGATGGGGAGGGAGAGGGGGAGCGGGGGGGACATCTCGCCGGGGGAGCGTGCTCGTGCGGCTCTGACGATCAATCACGATAAGAAGCGAAAACGCCGCCGCCAATTCCCCGCCACTTCTGCCTCCACCTGCGCGTTCTGGGCGGAAGACGCCGTCCATGCATAATACCACGGCCGTTGGGAAACATATGCATATCCTGCCTCTCTAGCTTCTAGCTGAACCCTCGAATGCCCAACACCCGCCGCACGTCATTCACAAACCTGAGACTGTCCAGTACCGGAATCGAATGCAGCAGCGCCTCGTCGTTCGGATCAGACGTCCACCCTTCTATTGGCAGCGCATTTGCTGTACCCATACGGTCAGGCTCGAGAGATCGCCACGTACTGAAAAGCCTACCTTTGTTCCAGCTGTAGCTGACGGGCGAGTTGTCCATGAAGCACACCCTGCTCAGATCCTTTTCGACCAGAGTCAGGTCTTTGATGTAGCTTCCATTGGGCTGCACATGGCAGTTTTCTCTGTATAGTTTCCTGGCAAACAAATTGCGGCCGCCATCAAGCCAATCGATTACGGGGTCCGCATATTCAGGCATGGATGCGGTAAAGATCACAAGTGTGTACCAAGAGGCGACCTACAGGGTTGTCAGCGTAGCAGAAAAAAGCATGCAGGGGAAAGAACTATACCTTTTTAAGGAAATGATCTACGTAAGGACGTTTATATACATGGTACATTGTGCTCCTCCCATTCACCACCACCTCGACGGTGTGGCCCTCGTTGGCCCTCCCACTGCCGAATACTCCGCCGACACTAAGGCCCAACAGCCCACCACCGCCAGAGCTGCCACCAGGGTAATGGATCGGTCGGCTCGTAGAGTGTATAAGCGTCTCGTCTAGATCAAGGATCAATGTCTTTTGAAGATGGAATGGAGTTGTGGGCTGGCGTAGTGGCCTAGGCGATGGTTTTCGGAACAAGGATGAGTCGGCGTTGGACGCTGGCGCGGGGACAGACGGGTCAAGGAGAGATGTTGATATGGGGTTCGCGAGAAGGCGGGTGCCAGAGGGACGTTTGGGTGATGGTTCTGCAGTTTTTGGCGGCGGCGGCGGCGGGGTAATAGGGTTGTTGAGTATAGAGGTGGGAGACGGCGGTCGCTGGAATGAAGGAATCGGCTTGTGGCCGGGTGACGGGACAGCGGTCTCTGTACCGTCCAGCTCCTTCTTGGGCGCCGAGCGCAGGCGAAAGGTAAAGTTGGGATCAGGACCTCCAAGCCTGTCGTCTTTCGCTGCCACTGTCGTCTCATCAGGTTCAGGTTCTTCCTCTACCTCTGCTGCACCGGTACCAGTCGCGGCTGTGGTGGCCGACACGAATTCATCTTCCCCGGGCGGTGCTTCCTCCAAGCTTGCCGAACCCTCCGGTCCCCTGGTCACAGGGTCAACCCACCCGTCTTCCTTGTCATCCTCGCTGCCTTCGTCTCCCTCTGTGTGCTCATGCGGAGTATCGAGCGACGCTATCCCGGCCGTGATCATGACCCGCTCGCCGAGCTCTCTGAGCCCTGTGAGACGCTTGCGGCGGGAGCGGCGTCCCCTGCGGCGGGTTGCGCGAGTCTCCCCGACAAAGCTCCTCCATACAGTGAGGAGGATGCTCCATAGCACGAGGGCTATGCGGAGGATGAGGGGTGCTGTGGGCGGTGGGACGCTGATGGAGGAGATTGTCTGGCGGGGGCGGCGTGGCGGGGTGCGTGGTGGGTGGGATGTGGGTGGGGAAGCGATGGCGGAGAAGTAGGAGTCTATACGACTCAGGGTGTTCATGAGTGCTGGTGGTGTGACTATAAGGACATCGCAGCTGAGCAGCGTGAGACTCTTGGAAATACGTCCAACGCGAGAAAGAGTAAATCCCCGCCGGGCGGATGCGGCGACGCCCCCCACAGAATTATTATTATTTACTTTTTTATTTATTTACATCTCGTCCCATCTATATACACTATACACACCGCACACCATGCGCCGCACACCCAGCTCCCAGCCAGACCATGACCCACACAGAGTCATCGCACTCGTCACAGGCGCAAACAGCGGATACGGGCTCGGGATATGCCACCAGCTTCTCTCAAACCTCTCCCTGCCCTCCACCGTCCCCATCCCAGCCTCCACACCCCAGCCCACAGCCCTCGCCCCGTCAATGCGAGACTCCATACCCAGCAACTCGCTCCGGCCCACCAAGACCTCTGTGCCCGATACGACGCTGACTCTCATCCTTGCCTGCAGATCAGGAGCCAAAGCCCAAGAGGCCATAGACATGCTTTGGAAAAAACACAAAAGCGACCTGGAGAAGCGAAAGAAAAAGGGTCTGGCCGTCAAAAAGGGCTGGCTGGAGGGCCTGAGGATAGTGTGGGAAGGCGTCAACCTCGACAGTCCCGGTGGAACGAACGGGATCCTTGCATTCACTGAACGCGTTAAAAATCGGTAAGCCTGCGTTGTCCCACACACAACAACAAACGTGGTAGACTGACTGTAGCCAGCTACCCTCACATAACTTGTCTTTTCCTCAACGCAGGCATGGGCGCTTTCAGTGGCATAGATTATTGCAAGTTTACAAAACAGATATTCACAGACGGCATGTCTGTTGCCCTTAGCCAGCCACAGTTTAACATTGAAATCAAGGGCGCGAAGAGTGCAGATGGAGAGAGAGGGCTCGTCTGGGGTACAAACGTCCTTGCACCGTACATCATGGTGCGGCCGTATTCCTTCTTACAAATTTGCCAGCTGCTAACATTGCAGACAACAAGGCTCGTGAATTACTTCCTATGCTTCGCCGCTCTCCTCCCGAACTTCCTTTTGCTCCTCGGGTGGTCTACACTTCTTCGGGCACGGCTACGCTTTCAAAGCTAAATAATCATCCTCTTGACGACTACATGCTTTTGGATTATGACGAATCTTATGGCGCAAGTAAATACATGGGCGACATGGTGATGCTCCAGCTTGATCGAGAATTCAACGACGAGACGACGAAAAGAGATGATGACAGGGGAGTCAGAGTACTGACAATAGAACCTGGGTGTGTAGCCACCAACTTTTTCAATGCTGGATTAGGAGCATGGGCGTGGTGGATCAAGTTCAAGTGGTTCTGGTACTGGCTGTCCTTTTATATCGTACGTGCGGTTTTTTTTTTTTCCTAACGCTCGCGCCAAGAAAGAATGCCCCAATATGCTCATCTTACTTTAGTGCCGATTACTTGGCTCACCGTACCACCCCGTCTACGCTGACCAAGGCGCCCTGCCAATGCTCTACGCGGCTCTTATCCCAGCAGCGTTCCTCCTCTCCCCCTCGCAAGTACCTGCGCAAAAGTTTGAGGTTCGAGCGCAGAGGTGGGGCAACACAAAGGTCGGGTACGGGGAGATTGATCGGTGGGAAGAGGCGGATGCACTGGGATTGCCCAAGGGGTTTGCGGATCGATGTGAAGTTGTTCGGAGAGAATGGCGGAGACGGGAGGGGCTGGAGTAGAGGATTATATATATGGAGATGCATAGATACTTGTACAGATTTGTTGCCAAGTATCGCCGATTTCGGAAGACTGGGCGTTAATAACGATGTTATTTACTGCAATGACACAAAGGAGCGAGGAAATAAGTACCCGAGAACCGGATGTCCAGCCGATAACTAAAACATCACAATCGATCCCGCCCCGTCTTGTCCTCTATACTATAACATTACCATTTCCTGTATACGGCCCACGCTCCCCATGGCCAGCATAGAAGACCTCATCGCCACCATCTCAGGCGGCCTCCACGCAGGCCAGCAGGGGAACGACATCCGAGACCTTCATGTGAGTTTTTCTCGCCCGGCTTCCCAGCCCGACTTGCCCATCTTTTTTGTCTCTTTTCTCTATTTTCCATATCCCGTTTCACCACCCAACGACGTCCCGCTGACTTTCTCACTTCCATCGCTCATTCCCACAGGCCAAACTAGCACAGACGATCAACAATCCCTTACCGCCGCCTGTCCATCGCCCCATCCCACCATGTACCACAACATCCGTCTCAGCCGCCGGTATGCCCCCTCCCGCCCCGGCCTCCTCATGGAACACCCCACCGCCGAATGCCGGTTTCCTTTTTTCCACATCTCCCATATCCAAGATCAATGGCGCTGGTCCCAGTGCTGGTGGCGTTAGCGGTGGCGGAGGCGGATCAGCAGGCGGGGATTTTGAAGTCGCCCATCATGTGCATGAAGGCTGGTCGGTGCCCATGCCAAATATGGGCACAAGCTTTACCGGCCGGCCGATCCAGCCCATCGTGCCAAACAGCAATCAGCAAAGGGAGGAAGGACAGTGGCGACAGAGAAATCAAGGATTTACTGGGGACGAGCCGGAGGAGAGGCCATATCACGCCTCGGTGCTTCCCATAAAAGCTAGTCCGAAAGATACCGGTGGTTTCGCCGAAGATGCTTTCAAGCCTCTTTGGGAAGACCAGGGGAAAGATCAGTGGCAAGGGTTTAACCGCCAAAATCGGTAGTATCCCAGTAAACAACCGACGTCGTCAAGATCCAGCCTTTCTCTCGCACGAGAGATTGATCTTTTTTTTTTTTTTTAGAAACGCCCGTTGGCGGAATTAAGAGTGGCTGTACTTGTTGGGACGTTGGAAGATAATCATTTCATACATAGATTTTCTCGCACATCACTTTCTGGTTATCACTACATTTCTCGTCTCATCGCTCTTGAGTTGTCTATATGAGTTCTCTTTTTTTGTCTGCTTCAGTATCAGTTGTCTGTATCAGGATTAATGTATTCGTGCTAGATGGTGGCAACATCGCGATCATGCTTCAACGTGTGAATGAAGATAAGCCCAAGATGACCAACTTTTGCCGACGGCTGTGAATCAACGTTTATTCATTGCAGCGCCGACAGTCACCCTCTGACTGCGACATCTATTCAATTTTTTTTTCTGCAAACATCAAACAGCACTTTGTCGGACGCCAGCGAGCCTGTCTGCAGCCTGTAAAAATATCATAAGCAATGACGAGTATGACGGAGAGTCATGTCTAAGAAGCACCCACCCCTCGTATGTACGGTAAAGACAGGATGGGCCCAATGAATGGTGTTTGTCGGAGGGCTTGAAGAATAACAGGGAAAAAGGAGCTATACACCCAAGGCGTCAGGAAAAATTGGCGCAGACGATTAACACGTAAAACAAACCCAAAGAGACCGATGAATCCCACAAATTCTATGATGATTCCAATGATTGGCCGTTTAGCAAAAACGAGTATTCTGTGTAAGTGAATATCAGCAAATTTCCCATGATATCCCACTCCTCACTGGGAATTACTCGTGAACCTTTCCCCAGGTAATCAATCTTGTATAACGAGACTTACATTCCACCAAAGAAGCAAAGAGTTCCTCTCCATTTCTCACGACGCGAGAAGAAGTAAAAAGTCTTCGTTAAGCCAATAATAAGTGGGAGTCCTGAAAGGAACAAGATCTATAAATATCATGGTAAATTAGTCTCGCTGTTCCACTTTCTACCAGGGTCGTTCACGGCGATACTGACGTTTCCCAGAGCAAGGAAAGGGCCATCAAAGAACAGTATGATACCTGCGCGTCTATGAGCGTCATGTAGAGCAGAAGCCTCGCGGCATAAGACATACCTAAGAACTGGAAGAATATGCCGAAAGCCACGAGGGCGATTCCAATCTCTAGATAATGAATAGAAAAGAAGTCAGCAGTCAAGAGCCCCAAGGACCGCAATGGACTCACTTTGCCCGTCACTTAACCACATTGTGCGTTATTTCCAGCAGGCTTGCAATTGGTAAAGAACCCCTAAAGGTTGAGATATGACGCCGTTGCACGAGAATGCAGGTCCGTCGGTGGTGGCTAGACGAGTGATTGTTGAGCCTTCGGTAGCGTCTGAGCGAAAACAACCAAGTGACAGCGAAGACGTGCAGGAGTCCAGGAGGAAGGGTGCATCATCATTCTTCATTGAGAAGCGGCAGAGGCCGACTTTTGGGTTGTTTACATAATAAGTGAGATTTTGCATGCCTTATTTCATTAGAGAAGGATCATCCGTTGGCTCCAACTAACTTCTAATAATCATTTCAAAACAGGGCAGCCAGGGTCAAAAGAGTAAACCCCCTGGCGAACTGGTGGGGCATTCAAACCCCTGGTCGTCTCAAGCGGTGGTCTGCTGGAAGAGAATGCAGAAGAGAAGGGAGTCAACAAGTGGAAGTGGGAAATGGGCAAAGTTGGAGGAAGAGATCCTATCCCTGAATGCCTTGCGGAGGAAATTCATTATATAATGACCCAACTAAAGTAAGTAATAAAGTGGTAATAAAGTGCGAAATGTGAAATATGGGAAATATGAAGGAAATAGGGTCGGAACGCGGTTGCTGGTTGCTGGTGACGATGATGACTGATGAATGGGACCGCATTGGCACTAAACCGAGCGAAGAGAACAAGGGCATTATTATTGCGTACTGGGTAGTAGTAGTGGATGATAATAGGAGCAGATGCCTGCCCCGGTGCCCAGTCGCAGTAAAAAGTACATCAACCATTACTATTATTTCTGTACTCGTGTGCTCTGAGCGTTGTAATTGATTGATGAAAAAGAGAAGAGGCCCTCCGCGGCTTTGATTCGCGTGCTCGCTGACGCAGGAGTTGTTCACTTGATCCGCACAATAGCTCTGTTGCTGATGCTGGCTGGCCGGTGACTGACTCACTTCTTGTTCTTCAGGGAGCAAAAAAAGCGCAGAGATGTAAATACTGTGGGGTTTGAAAACCGAAGACTACGCATGACCTCTACGACCCGCCAGTTGCTAAATTTAAATTTAGATGGTTTCTGTTTTCTGTAAATTTGAATTTGTTGTTTGTTGACTGCTCTGCTGCTGGCGATTGTGGCTAATGGCGTTGGTGGATACTTCCTGCTGGCCCCCCCCACTTATGGGGCTGTACTATGTAGTAGTTAGAGTAGTCTAGTAGTAGTAGTAGATATATCGTCTTGATGCTTGATGTTGTCTCGTTTCTTATCATGTGTTCCGAGCCTTTTCTTTCTCGGTACATGGGCCGTGGGACTGTGGAATATGGATAGATGACAGGTCCCCCAGATTCCCTGTTACCCCGCGGTCACGCTCCATCATCGACAAGCGATAACCCTAAAACCCCAGAACGCCACTTACGAGCACCAAAACCGAGGTCAATGAAAGGGCCGCAAACCACAAATGCAAACAAACCATTAACCATCGAGAAGGACCAAGAGCAGGTGTCCAATGCTCAGTAGTCAGTATAGTAGCTTACTTGTTACTAAGGACCTCGAGACGACAAACGCGCTGTTTTCTTGCGTCTTAGTTGAATTATCCAACAACTTGTTACGTCGCGTGGCAGAGGTCCAGACTCAGCCTCCGTCGTGCGCCGCCCGCCGCCCGCCGACCACCCTTTCATTTTTGGGCGCTAGCTGTTTGTTTGCTTTTTGGTTTTTTTTTGAATTCCCCGCTCCACTATTTACATTGCGAACCCTGCAACTACGCGATTGCTACCCTGTAATAGCAGTGTGCTTTCGTCTTCATCTTTCATCTTTCATCTTTCATCTTGTCCTCAACAACTGTTCTGTCCTATACACCCTTCAGCGTGAATCGTCTCCCTCTAGGGTTCACCATATCATCCCCACACACTCATTTCCGTACTCGGACGTCCTATCTCATCGCGGCACCCTGTTAGCTGTGCTACGGCACCCGGCACACACAGCCTTTCCCACTCCACGACTCACGTTTGTCATCGACTATTACATAGGGCGAATCGCGGTCCAGACCATTCTCTCATAACACACAGCATAGTTTGTATTCACAGCTACAAGCACAAGCCAGCCAATTTTTTCATCGACATTACGAGCAGGTCTAAACGTGTAAGTGCGCAGTAACACTTTTCTGTTCGTTCGCGAGCATTCATCAGGCCTCGACTTCAGTATCTACTCTAGATGCCAACTGATCTTTGCTATAGCCTGTCACAATCATTGTATATTCTTATTATCTTTTCTGAATCCACTCGTGACTCGCCCGCGATCCGTGTATCCCTGTAGACATTTGCGTTGCTTTCTTCATTCACAGACAGCTTTATCGAACGCGTGACAGGCTACCCGAATCTTTCTTGGCACTGCTCTTCATCCAACCATGTCTATTCCCGACAATCCCTTCCAGCCTCCTACAGACACATCGCCACCGACTTTACAGCTGGAGGCCACCAGTCACGACGATGGCCAGTCTATCAAATCGGGTATCAATGGCAGTCCCATGCCCGCGGGTTCTCCTCATTCCCATCTTTCTCCTCCATCTGAGATAGCCTCTCCGCGTCCAGTGTTATCGAATCTTCAACACTTGGGTCCAGGTGTCAAAACTCCGCGACGCGTACAATGGACGTCTGATCCCCATATCGTCCAGCTTCAACCTGTAGAGCCCGCCCCAGGTTCTCCGCAGACTCTCGATCCCAGTAATATCGACGAATTCCGGGACGCGTTAGAAAGGCACAGATCTGGAGGTGCCGGAAGACGTCCCCCTAGTCAGCTTAGCAGACAAAGCAGTGCAAGTGGAAGCGTTACGCGCCATGGAACAGACGACGAAGAAGATTATGACTATCGAACTGATGTTGATCCTCCTCAGCGCCCAGACATCGAGAGGCACGATACCGATGAAACAATGTACGAATCAAATCTCATTGATAACGGTATGCGTGGTCATGTCTCTCAGTATATCGCACCAGGAGAAACAGACGGACTTCCCAATATTCCGCAAATGTCGAGGGAGAATCAGAACGACACAGCTAAAGATCTAGTCAGGGCCCACACTGGCAAGTGGGGTGTGTTGAGAAGAAGGGTGAGGGGTGCTGGAGCTGTCAAAGGGGCTCTTAATGCAGCAGCGCCAAACAGGAAACGTGGTGACGATGGAGAGGAGGAAGAGAAACGAAGGAGTGGTGAGCACGACAGGGCTTCTCAAGATGCCTTTGCCGCGAGATATCCGGAGCCTAGAAAAGGTCCGTCGGCTGGCGGTTTTGGCGGAGGGGCTGTTCCCGGTGGAGCTTCTGTTCTATCTTCTCTCCTAGCATTATACGGTCAGCAGAATGACCAACATTCTGCCAATACTTCTGCCGCCAGTTCAAGGCGAGGATCTGAAGATGAGTATTCGTCTGGAGATGAGCGATCAGCTGCTAAAGGGGGAAGACATGCGTGGCGGCACCTCGGCAGGCGATCGGCAGACGAAGGTCTTCCTGCATTTGCAGTGCATGATCAACCTCGTCCGTCCAACGTGCAACCTCCCCGCGTTTCCCAAGGTTCGCTGGATCCCAATGATCCGACTTCTCCAACCTCACCAGGTTTCGGCCCCGATTCAGGTCAAGATCACGAATATTCGCGTACCCAATCTAGGTACGACGACACACCTGGATCCCCTGGATTCAAGGGATTCTTCCAGAGGGCAAAGGAGCAGCTGCAGTACAATCGTCCGGACGCAGCTAGGAACGCGGGAGGTGTATTTGGCGCTCTCATTCAAAATACTCAAAACCTTTCAGGTGCTGCTACTCCGGCCGCTTCCACTCTTGCCCCGGCTGCTAGGCGCCCCGGTTATCAGTTGAACAGGTACTCACTTGGGGATGTCAACGATGAGACGCGTAAGGGGCCTTGGCGACCGCCTTCCCGTCCCAGTTCTGGAGCGGGCTCCCGAAGTGGTTCTCGTCCGGCATCCATTCATTCATCTACAGCCGTTTCCGGCAACGGCGAGTCTCCCAAGGATGACAGCGGCAACTCTTTCGGTGGCAAGAAAGCTATATCGAGCGACGACCTTATGAGCATGCGTAAAGCAAACGAGAGTACTTTAAGCCTTGGGGGCAAAAAACGTCCCAAAACGGGCTTGCATCTCGAGTCATTGGCCCATCTCCCTGTCGCAGCGGTAAAAGGCGGCGGAAAGCAAATCAAGAATGCCGAAAAGTGGCTGCTCGGCGGGAAAACGCCTTTGGGATCAACGCCTCCTGAGAAAGGCGGTGCCGATTACTTCCACAGGCCATTGACTGAAGATGAGCGGCGTCGAAAGGAGTGGGAAGCGGAAAAGAAAAAGAGAAAGAAGGCGAGGGAGGCTAGGAAGAAGCAGGAGATCTTTGTGAGTGCGAACGATCCACGCTTTTGAGTCGTATACTGACTACTTTGAAGATTATTCAACACGTTGCTGCCATTCTGTCGAGACAACAGTTCTTGCTCAAGCTTGCTCGTGCCTTGATGATGTTCGTTTTGGCTTTTGTTTTCTTCAAACGGAAATTTTGCAATGCTAATTTGTGGTCTGGTAGGTTTGGCTCTCCTTCTCACCGTCTTGAGACGCAAATCCAGGCTACTGCCAAGGTGCTTGAGATCAATTGTCAAGTCGTCTATCTTCCTGGAACTATGCTCGTCTCTTTTGGTGATGACGCTACACACACGTCCGAGACCAAATTCTTGAAACAGTCTACTGGCCTCGATCTAGGCAAGCTTCAAGCCACCCATCACCTGTATTGGAATGTCGTCCATGACAAGATGTCTGTTGATCAGGCCAGCAAAGACCTTGATGTTTTGATGACGACGCCAGTCTACTATACTTGGTGGCAGACTCTGGCTATCGGTGCCCTTTGTTCCGCATTTATTTCTGTGATGGCTTTCTATGGGTGAGTTTCCGGCTTATCCGCCAGGCATCAAATCGGAATAGTCACTGAAAATGTCACAGTTCTTTCATCGACGCCCTCATGTCCATGGTACTCGGTGCTACACTCGTCGGTGTTCAAATGCTTGCGGCTCGAAACGACATGTTCTCCAACGTATTTGAAATCGCCATTGCCACGCTTATTTCCTTTGTTGCTGCAGCTCTGGCCTCGACAAAGGTTTTCTGTTATACAGCGTTGGTCAGTGGTGGAGTAGTTTTAATCCTTCCTGGTTATATCGTCTTGTCGGGCGCTTTAGAGTTGGCTTCCAGAAACATCACTGCAGGCGCTGTACGAATTGGTTATAGTGAGTTGACCATGTTTCCAAAAATGATCAAGGCAGTCTCTAATCGCCAACCAGGTGTTATCTACTCTCTTTTCCTCGGTTTTGGTATTTCCATGGGTGCCGTCATCTATTCCAAGATAACGAAGCACGATGTAAGTCAGCTGGAGAGCGCGATTATTCATGTCATACTTGTTAAATGCTCATCCTCCACAAAGGTGTTAAACTCAAATGACTATACCTGTGGGAACACTCATTATAGCGGGTCCCCTTGGTACATGGAAACTCCGTCGGCTTGGTGGTGTGAGTATTTGGATTGCTGGAACTTGCCTATTCGAAGGCTTATTTTTTATTAGACTTCTTGTGTGCCCCAGGGTTCTCCCTCGGTCTATCACTCAAGAATCAGCAGCCGTTATGGGCCAAAGAGCTGGTAAGTTGGGACATCCATTCAGTCTTTCCATATATATTTCTTACTCGTTTTCTAGCCTGTGATGGTCATTATTTCGTGTGCTGGATGGACGTCCAATCACTTTTCGGCGTTGGCGTTCCCTGGCCGATCGGATTTGACCTCTGCTATTGGTAGTTTTGTGGTTGGTACCCTGGGTAACATTTATGGACGATTCTCCAACGTGAGTCTTTTCGCCTTTGCGGTTGGATAATTCGGACAATCACTGACGAATGTCTCACAGGGTTCGTCTTTCCCCGTGACGGTGCCTGGTATTCTCATCCAATTGCCGTCCGGTTTGTCCAACGGTGGTATCTTCAACTTTGCGACCGAATCGTCTAGTGGGTCTTCCACGGCGTATAGCGACGGTTTCTCTGTGGCCGAGCAGTTGGTGGCCGTTGCGATTGGTTTGACGTGAGTCATCGGCAGTGTAGGCATGTATGAGCGACGGCTAACTAGGGCATGTAGCGTCGGTCTGTTTGTCAGTGCGGCGGTCTGCCATCCATTTGGCGGCGGCCGCAGGAGAGGAGCTGGTATCTTCGCGTTTTAGAAGGGGCGCGTGTTGCATTGCCCAAGTAGATTCCTGCCCGTCTGCCTGTTTCTTTCCTAGCATATGTGTAGAGTAACGATATAAATTCCATCATGCAGCCATGGCGTACGATATTGCGTGTCCTGCAAGCTGTAAATGCTCCGCCGGGTTGCTGGCGTACGTTGCGGTGGGTGGAGGTGGAGGTCGCGGGGAGTAGATGCTTTGCGAGAAGAGCCGGGCCCTGATGTGCGGCGTGCCTGGCTTAGTAGGAGTACCGTAGTGCAGTGGTAGTCGACGCTTGCTCGACATTGCGACCGGCACATCACCTCCTTTCCCCTTTCTTATACAGCTCCTTTCCCCGCCCCTGCCCCGTCCATACTCGCCCAGCGCCCCCCGCCACCGCCGCCGCCACTGCCCGCCGCCTGCTCTTCCTCCGCGCCTATCCGCCGGTGAGTCAGCTTCTGTGTCTCTCCCCTGCCGCCTGGCCGAGTCACCGGGCCTCCCCCGTTCGCAGCCAGCCTCCTTTGCCTGCCCGCAGTATCCCAGGCATCCCTCCAAGCGGTCTCCGCGTTTTCTGCCTCGTCGATCGCCGTCTTTACCTGACCCCTCCCTCATCCTTTGTCTTCCCGTCCAGACGGTGAACGAAGGGTCCTGTCCGGCCCTTGCACGTCCACCCAGGCATAAAGGGCTTGGAAGTATCCAGTCTTTCTCAGCCATCTGAACCTTTCATGTGCCCTTCTCCTTGCTGTTTCGTCTCGTTCTATGCCTTGTACTTTTCCCATGTTGGATCGAAGGAGCCGCATCCTTGGTCTCTCAGTCACGTTTGTCCTCCTGCCTTCCGTGCAGGTGTTCCCGTGACTCTGCTGCCCACTGGCATTTCCGAGTATCCCCGCGTAGCTTAGAAGCGAGGGGCGTCCATGCCCAATGGACTGTCCTGGCTGCCTGTCTGAACATCATACTCGCATTCCGCCGGAAAAGAACGGACAAGCTGACATGTCTTTTCTCGAATCTCGGTTTCCTACTCCGCCTTTCCCCTTTCGCATTCCACATATACCCTCTCAACCGCGCGCCGGGCAACAAAGTCTACCTCACATTTCTACCACTAGTCTGCCAGTGGATGCATGCAACGGCCCACAGAGTGCAGTCGTTAGGAAGCACCCTCCTGCGCGTCTCCGGAAATACAGATACACGTCTATATCTAGTCTGCCGACCATCCCAAGCGCATCGTTTCAGAGTTCCTCCATGTCCTATCAATGGAATCACAACGTACGTGAAAACATTTTGCTCCTGCCAGCCACTGAAATGTCGTTTCTAGTACGATACATCGACCTCCCATCGGGACCAAGAGCCAGTTTACCAGGACAATGACAAACAGAACGTAGGCTATGCTCCGATGCAAGGCCAAGGGATGCTTGATCTTATGGGCATCCCTCAGCCAATGTTCTTTCCAGGAATTCAGACAGAATTCAACAACGGGAGAGCCCCAGTCAGTGCAACGGGTGGCTACCAAAATAATATGCCGCCACCTCAATACCAGTTTCGACCTGCCCTTGCCCTTGACACCACTGGCGGATACTTGGCTCCTCAGCCACAACCATCCTCAGCATATTCCGAAATGCCGTCTGGGCTCCGTCCTGATTTGGGATCAAACACGGATAGTGACCTTGTCATGCCAAACAGTTATCCATCTGCTGGCGTCCAATACCCTCCTTATAATAGTGACTTCATGACATCGCTGTCGGTAAACACCGGTATGGTCAACCCTGGCCAAACCGGGCGAGGCATTGAGCAACCCCAGTCAATGTTGGGAACGTATCAATCCACAGTCATGTCCCAATATGGCTACTACCCCATCCCACATCCTGAAATGCAACAGACCCAGCAACCTATTGAACCATCAGTTCAGCTGGGAACGATCTCTCCGTCGGAACTCGGACAGCGCCAACCTTTGAAGCCCACAAAGAGTTTCAGTGACCTGATGATGGGCAGTCGTGCATCATCATCATCGTCCTTAGCCTCTCAAGACGTACCGCCGGATGGATGGAATGGCAATGCTCTCGAGGATTGGACCCGACCCCTAAGTCGCGCATTGCCGTCTTCAGGCACTCCCGTTAGCACGTCTGCAGGTAGCAGACAGTTACCTTCTGCTGCCGACATATCTTCTCTTCCCGATCTTACCAAACGCCCGTCTTTCGCTTCCTCTCCACTTCGGAATCCTTCTTTCTCACCCCTGTCTCCTAACGCGTCAGATACCGACTCCATCATTAAACAATATATCCGGGCTCCTAATCGCTTGGCTTTTGGAGAGCGTAGAATCATCGTGATGAGCCCGAAAGTAGGCCAGAAGAGTTATGGTACAGAGAAACGATTCCTTGTTCCTCATCCGCAGGCCATTCTCATCGGTAGTGGGTGGTGGGCCAAGAGTCCTGACGGGTGTCCCGTCTCTCCTCTTCAACCACCTAGAATCAACATCAGTTTGACAGGGGAACAGGCGGTGAAGGACTCTATCATCAGCTGGACGGACCTGAACGGCAAGAACATGGATGAAAAAGCCAGCACTCAGGGAGTCAAGATTGATGACCAGCCTTTTACTGGAAGTGTAGCAGGGAAAAATCTCCATATCAGCGATAACGACCCAAAGAGGAAAGAGGTCAAAGCATTGGTAACGGTCAAGGCGCCTCTCAATAAACATGCCGGGCCTAATGGATGGGGAAGTGCCAAAGGGACTCTTTCGGATGTGACAAACGACAATGTCTTTGGAATCTTTGAGAGCAAAGACATCAAAATCATTAGTAAGCCAAGCAAAAAACGGTCCACAGCCAAGAGCGGAGAATGTAAGTGGAATCTTTCTGGATCATTGTCTGAGCTGAAATGATTCTAACGTTGCCCGTAGTAACCATTAGTCATGGTACTACCGTTGCTCTTTTCAACCGTATCAAATCGCAAACGACGTCAACTCGTTATCTCTCCGTCGTACCGGATTTCACGCGTACTCTCGGCTCTGATGGCCGGCCAGTCACCGGTGCCAAGGCCCCTCAATATGAAAATGACAAAGGCGCTTTGAGAGGATTTACAGCGGATGCTAGTTTCTGGGAGTCTTTCATCATCTGGCTTGTCGACCCCTCCCTTCCGTCTGGTCCAAGTAATCATCAGGCCCCTAATCCCGATTGGCCTCGCCCCCCAGCAAACATCATCCCTCTCAACACGATCTCTCATTCTATTCGCTATAACTCGACTGTCGTCCTTCAATCACTTCGAACAGGCGTTATCTCTCCGACTCTTGTGGTTCGGAGGATTGAGACTGACTCAGATGCTGTGGGGATGGATGGACATGTCCATGAAGTACCTGCTATGCCACCCGGTGAACTCGCCAGCGACTTGGTCTCACAACTACAAAAAGTCGCATTCGAGATCTACAGTCCCGATACGATGAATCGCCTTCAGCGGGAGAGTAAATATGGGGGATCCTGGTTATCGTGTTACCAAGACGAGGTACGAGAGCATGCCATCAAGGCTGAAAGGAAATGGGCCGTCCTGCAAGCTCCTGCGGGTAGTAAACCGACTTCCAGACCGAACAGCTTACCCAATACACCTCAACAAAGGTTCGGTGTTCTGCCCATGACGCCCCACACCAATAACATGAATCTTCCTTCTACCCCCTCCAGCCCGGTTAGCTCTTCGTCCTCCCTCGACTACTTTAACTATCAGTCTCAAAGATCGTCCGGTCATAACCACTCTTTGATGTCCCCAGGTAGCGTTGAGACCGCCCTTCCATCAACGGATGGCGGGCCTATCAGACGACAAAGAACATCATCCATGGGTAAAGGGCCTTTGTCAAGACCATTACATAGGAAAAGGTTGTCTACAGATTCAACAGGATCCAACTCTTACGAATACATGCCGAGCCTTTCATCGGCCATGTCCAGTGCAGAACAGCCAATACAACCTCAAAGGATGTTTTGGACGATGGATGTCGGTGACAGCTGTGTTTGGTAGGTTCCGATGTTCCTATAGCTTTGCCCCCACGCGCCGAGCTGAATTGACACATCACATATAGGAGTATAATCAGCGTTGAACAAGCATCATACACGTTCTTCACGCCCCCCATTACAAGCTTTGAGGAATTCGAACCTGTGGCACCTTTCCCTGTGGCTAATCGTCTTTTGCCTGCAAACCTCAGCGCTGAAGTGCCTTCCAAGTACGCGCATCATTACACGACGACAACTAACATGCCCCTTGTCACTTTGTAATTCCAATTTAATTGTATCATTCACTCAAGATCAAGAGCTAACCAAAAGGCGATATTTCAGATATGGGAAACATTTTGTCAAGAATGTGGATGGGCGTGCGAAACATGTAATGTACTATGGAGACGAACCGGCGCGGCATAATGAAGTCAGATGGTAAGTCTGCGGTTATTTGTCTGCCCAAGTTATGATGTTAAGAGTGTCCCCCCCCCCTCGCAGTGGTGAAGTTATGGTGGCGTCTGAACCTGAACCGTCAATTAAATCAGACAGGAAAAGGCCTATATTTCTTGTTCGAGAGGATGGGAAAGTTATCATTCCGACTTCGCTTCATTACCCCGTATAGATAAGCTCCTTGTGTAATTTCAGTTCCGGTCTTGTATCAGTGACGATTTCAGTCATTTATTATCTCTTTTTGCTAGATTTTTTTTTTTACGGTGTCTGGGTTGGAGTCAATTTGCATGGGTTCAAATTCCATACATCTCTGATATGAGGAATGTATGTAATTCGCGAATGGTGAAATAGAGTCTTTTACTGAAAGTTTGAAGTGCGGAATCTCGCAAGAACTTGCTATAGAATCTCAAAAATCTTACCACAAATAAGAGATGGCTTTGGGCACAGTCATTCCTTTAGACTCCTCCAGATTGGAGTGATATACCTCATAGATCAATCCACCCAGTTGACTTTCCAAGACAAATAATCATATATGATTGCATCTAAATACGAATTATCTGACCCTTAATCAAGACCATTTATTGCTCTGAGTCTTCTGCCTCATCATCCACCACCTCCTTAATCGTCTTGCGATCATGATGCTGACTACGATCCCTGCCATCCCACCTAGCGCATTTACAAAAGAAAGTGTAGAGTAAGCACCATCCAATGACCGATTGATGAGGTTCTGCTGAGAAGTTGCTCCGAGGAGTAAATTCTGAGAACTAACAAAAATTGTTTCAATGATTGGTTTGTTTTCGTCCTGATAAGCTTGTCAGAGGTCGATCCCATGTTTACAGGCTGACTCTTCTTACTGCGCTTTTTTTGAGTCTCCCCGATAAACCTTCAAAATCACTCTTCAAGCCATCTAAAGCTTTTTTCAACCGTCTTCCGCCCTTTTCAAGTTCCTCTACCTTGACATTCAACATATCCACATCTTTATTCCCACTCTCCTTTTCTTTTCTTCTCGCTTCTTGCCTAGCCCTTTGATCTGCTTCGGCGCGTTCATGTTCGTGTACGAATGGTAGCGCATCGTCGACAATAGGATTCGTAAGGTGCTCAACTTTCTGAGTTATCGCATCCATAGAATTAAGCAATGACATTTGATAGCTGACCAGGGCTTCTGCTATGCGAGAGTCCTAAAGACGAAAGTCAGCAGTGATGATTATGGAACCAGTACAATGATCTTACAAATGCCGTGTTGGCAGTAGGGTTCTCTGCTTCCCTGGCCGCGATGGCCTCTGGAGAATCCCTGAATCTCCATGGTTTATACGGCGGCTCCTGATCGGGGTTCAAACAGATGACTAAAGCCTCTAGTTGAGCTTGGAATGCCGCACGCAAACACGTTGGACTTACTGTGCTGAACTTCACCATTAATAAAGTCGTCTTGGAATGTCCCCTTTGCACTTCCACGGTTAATCAGAAATGCGGTAGGTTTTCCGTTCTCTGGAGCCTTGGGACACCTGCTTCCTGGTACGCCACTGAATTTGGCGACTCCTTGCTCTCCGTCCCAGATCACTTTATTCCTCAGTACCTCAAAGTTCTTAGCCGAGGCTACTACTATCCCGTATCCCCAATAACCGCCGGAGAATTCGTTATCAGTGACACTTGCTGAATGTACAACGCTCTCTGTGTCATCTGACCAGGAAGCGGGGCCAATGACGATACCGACTTTGAAGTATCTGCCCAGGGCATACAGATGATTGTTGTGTACCTTTACATTAGTGTAGTCTCCATCCCACGGCTCATAATCAACAAGGTTGATGCCGCCGAGGATGACACGGGTGCGAGCATATATGTGATTGTTTCTGACTGTGGAACCGGCGGAGCCAAATAGGACGATAGCGCCATCGGTCGCGTCGTATACGACCTAGTCATAGCCTCAGCTTTTTGTGAAAAACAGCAATGCAACATGTTACGACAAACTTACGTTGCGTTCAACGATAGAATCCTTACAAGCAAGACTGATACCGTCTGCACGAGGGTTACCCCATGGCGGCCTAATTTCGTCCATACCATCATACTCGTCATCCCATTCTTCACCACAAGGCCCCTGTGGAACATAAGTGAATGAAGTGTGTATGGGAAGATACAATGCTTACGATCTCATTGTCCATAATGTGGCCAAATCTACATTGTCTTGTATCACCCTCTCTGAAATGGAGCGCACTCCATCCTCTAGGTAAGAAGAATCAGTGCTGAACGACCTCATGACTGAATGCTTTCACAGACCTTGGTTCGTAAAGTTTACAATCTCTCACTGTTTGACTCTCTGAATTACCTATTTCTATCAAAGCATCCCCTTTGGGTATTCTCAACAATTGTGGCCTATTGCCATCTATTACCAAGGAACGGATCATTGCATGCGAACATTGCTTGCAATCCGCTCTGATTCGCATATTAGCCTTCAACTCTATATGAAGAGAGGTAACATACTTAATGGCGCATGCCAAATCTTCTCCATCCACCACGAGCATGGCCCTGTTACGGTCTTTGGGATTACCCAAAGTCGTGAGAGTCTGGCTAGGAGCCGTGAAAATAATGGAAGAATTAAGCCTGTGCACAGACCCTGGGCATAATGTGACCGTGGTGCCTTCACCTCCTATGGAACATAATAATACGATTAAAAAGGGCTCTTGTTAGCTAGAAGTTGTAAATAGACACCAAGAGCCTCGAGAGACGCACCGAGGGCCAAGGCATCGTTTATGCTATCCTGATTGCCAGAGACGAGGCATTTTGGTGTCGTTGCAGCTACCGCCGATGCTACATAAAGGAGGAGGGGGATGAGGGGAATGAGCATGGTGGTAAATGGGCACAGAGCCGGAGCTGCTTCGGCTGAAGATACTTATGATATCGCAATTGATATTTATTCTTCCCCGTCGCTTCACGGTCGGTCTACGGTAAACACGCGACGAACTTCCGTCGGAATCTAAGGCGGACAGGCCCGACTTACACAAAAATTATTATTATTATCGCGGTCGTAACATCGACACCAAACGAACGACGGTATTACACAAGAAATCGTGTAGCCGTTATATCTTCTGCATTTATCACACTGTGGCCTACAATAATCATTATACAATAGCAACGATGCCAGGTGAGCAATTGAGTGCCTCTTTCATGGACCCTTTTCTTACTTGCACCATATAGCCCAACAAGCAACATCCACTTCGGCTTTGCCTTCTACATCCCATACTGCTCAGCCCGTACAGCCTTCTAAACTCGCCAAAAACCCCCGGTTGCCAGCTACCATGGTCACTCCTTCCGGATCCATTCAGGCATCACAAAAGAACAAATCTCATAAGGGACAAATATCCAAGAAGAAGAGGGCCAAGCTGGAGAAGGGCAAGGAAAAGGCAGCTGAGTTAAGTGGCAAGCTAGAAGTCAAAGTTCGGGAAAGAGAGGATAGAAAGGTGAGCTTTGTGTCTAATAATGGGGGTGAAAGCGTTAACATTGCTCATAGGCGAAGAGACAAAGAGCGAAGAAGGCTTGGGAGTAGATTTTCAAAGGTCTTGATGATACGGCGACGACCGTGAACATCGATTATTACCGCTGCGGCACTGCCTTTTTATAAGCCGCCAAAATGTACTTGTATAACACGACAGTATCTGAAGATGAGACGAATGTTTTGTACTTTGCAACGTGTATAATGACCAACTCAGAACGTCTTCTTCGTGATTTTATGCAATTTGCATTTTAGACGGATTGCAGTCGGAAGCAATGATCTTGATAGTAAGCCCGCCTGGATTCTTCGAGAGATATACCACTTCGAACAAATTGAATCAAACCCGAACATAAGACGCATGGCTCAAAGCAATCTCATCTCAAAAGGTACAAAACCCCATCATCATCCTCCATCTAAGCACGGCCCGCACCAGGGATGAATCGAGTCTTCCTCTCTCGGGGAGCGTTGGCAGAGACGTTGATGACGTTGACGGAAAGGTCGTCCATACCCAAAGACTTGAGGAGGTCCTTGGTCTCGGCGTCGACCTCGAGAGGAGACTCCTCGGAAGAAGCAAGGGCAGAGACCTCGGGGACGTACCTGAGGGCATATCAGCAAATGAACTTTACGACAGGTGAGATAATACATACTGGTCCTTTCGCTCCCTCTCTTCCTCCTGCAACCTGAAAGAGATACCTCGGACAGGACCCTTCTGGATTCGCTTCATCAAGTGGGTGGTGACTGTTTTCCGGTCAATATCTGCAAGACCGTTTTCATAGTCGGATAGACTCACAACCAGCGATCTTGTTCCTCAACCTCTTAGAGGGAACAGTGGCGACCTCATCAAGGATTCGCTTGTTGGAGCTGCAGAATTGGTCAGTCACATGTGCTTTATCCTCTCGGATTTCGCAGCTGGCAAACTCCTCCAGATCATTCACAGAAAGCAGACGGAAACAAAATGAGTCCTGCTGGGGTGTAGCGATAGCCTGCACGGCCCATGCTTCCTTCCTTCTCTGCATCGTTCCTGCACCTCCGCATGTGTCCATTGTGCCCTCTCTCCAAAATTTCTCCCGTCTCTCTCTAATATCCCACACATGCACTCTCATCCTGATCCTAGTAATTTCCAAAGGCGGTATACTCACTGGAAGTCGAGAGTGAGACGGGGGTAGAATCGCTCGATGAGGATTCGAGAAGATCGCTTGACGGTCTTTGTCCTGACTCGACCCTATTGATGCGGCACCGATTGCAAGTTGAGGAAAAAAGAAGTGCGAGGTGAAGATGAACGGATTGGGGAAAGAATTGTGAGCTGTATGTCTTGGGCTATGGTGTATGCGTACTCACCATGATGAATGATTCCTGTGAAAAGGTTAGTGATGGAGATTGAGAATTCACCAAGAATCTCTCTCACTCGCAACGAGCGAGAACCCCGCGTCCGCCTCCCAGTCGGCGAATGCCCCGGTATTTCCGGCATTATTGAGTGTGGCAATCGGCTTTTGATGGTTTGCTGTCTGTCGGCGATAGGTCATGCAATTTAACACCGACGCATGCGGTGTTTATCGGACAACCCCGAAGAAGGTAGCCACGTGACTCCAGCCTCGCCTCCACCACAATGGACATGATGGATGGCTGACGGAAAGCAGGGGGCCCTTGATGGCCAAAGACCTGTTGTTTTATCCCTGATTGCCCACTGCCACGACATCCCATGAAGGCCTCTATCCCACCCCCCCCAAAGGATGCAGTAAAGTGAGTGTGCAACTCCTCTCCCGAAGTCCCCCATGTGGCTCATTCCGCCCACCCTAGCTTCTGCGATTTTGTCACCCATGCCCCCACCCCGTTCCATGCTGTAGCCCATCTCACAACCCGCCTATTCACCTCGGGCTTTGTCCCCATCTCGGAAAGATCTCCCACATCTTCCCTTGAACCAGGTGGAAAATACTACTACACTCGTAACCAGTCATCTCTTGTGGCGTTCACCCTTCCCGCAAAGCCCCTGCCAGAGACGGCCATTTCTTTTGCCGTTGGCCATCTCGACTCCCCTTGTCTCAAGGTAAGACCGGTGAGCAAAAAGACAAAATCAAATTACCTCCAGGTTGGCGTCGAACTATATGGTGGTGGCATCTGGCATTCATGGTTCGACCGCGATCTTTCCCTTGCCGGTCGAGTGATCGTTGCCAATCGTGAAGCTCATCATTCTGAAGATCCCAAATTCGTTTCAAAGCTTGTCAAGATTGATCGTCCAATCTTGAGGATACCTACCCTTGCTATCCACCTTGATAGGACAGCAAATGACAATTTCAAATTCAACAAAGAGACAGAATTCCAGCCAATCTTGGGTTTGGTCGAGGATGCGTTGAATGCGACCGATGCTGGGCTGGGTATGAAGAGATCGCACTCCGGATCACTTCATCAACCTCTCGCCAAAAAGGATTCCCATGAGACTGAGAAATCGGACGACTTGTTCAATGTGGCGAACATGGAGGACAAGCACCATCCCAAGCTCTTGGCCGTACTGGCCGACGAGCTTGGATGTGATATTGCTGACATCCAAGATTTTGAGCTGTATGTTTATTTTCTGTTCTCCTACAGTACGGCACACCACTAACTGCTGTTAAGCTCCCTATTTGACACACAGCCATCCACTATTGGTGGCCTTTCAAACGAGTTCGTCTATAGCCCTCGCATCGATAATCTCATGACGTCGTACGTATCAATCTGCAGTGCATTGATTTTCTGTCTGACTAGTCTTGGAGTTTCTGCACTATCGAGGCTCTTTGTGAAGCGGTTAAAACGTCTAACGCTGAAGACGAATCTAACATTCGATGTGTCATTTTATTCGATAATGAGGAGGTTGGCTCTGTCTCCCACCATGGCGCCGAATCCAATTTGCTTCCCGCGTTTGTAGAACGCATAGTGCAGCTGAAGGACTACAAGGACGTGGGCTATTACGCTATGCTCGCAAACAGCTTTTTGATCTCGGCTGACATGGGCCATGCTGTAAGTTTCCTCATTTCCAGTTTGGGTTTTTTTAATCTAATGCGCTCGGCAGATGCATCCCAATTACGAATCACGCTACGAACCCAATCTTGCTCCCAAAATCAACGGTGGTATCGTTATCAAGACCAACGCCAACCAGCGTTACACTTCCAACGCTCAAACCACATTCTTGTTGAGAAGAGTGGCGAAGAAGGCGGGGGTTCCTGTCCAAGAATTCGAGATCCGCAATGATTCCGTACGTACATGCGTTACACCAGGGGTTCGAAGGCGGTGCTGATTCAACGGTGATTTAGACATGCGGTTCAACCGTTGGTCCACACCTCTCTACACACGTCCGCACGGTTGACATTGGTCTCGCCCAACTGTCCATGCACTCCATTAGGGAGACAGCGGGTAGCCACGATGTCAGGCATTATATCAACTTCTTCAAGATTTTTTTCCAAGGTTTCGGAGAGATTGACAGGGAATTGAGAATTGATTGGCACTGAGTAAGCAATGAGTATTGTAGATGAACTACTGTAGGCATATAGGCAATGGTATGGGATGTTGAAATGCAGATACGGTACATACAGAATCCAAGAGCCCTCTATAAGACGCAAAAAACCCAGACCTACTCCTCCTTCGCCTTCTTTTTCTCCTTCTTCTCCTTCTTGGCAGCTTTCCTTGCCGCCCTCTCCTCAGCAGTTTCCTCTCGCTCCGCACCATCCTCAGTCTTCACCTTCTTCTTTTTCTTCTTCTCCTCAGCCTTTGGTGATCCAACTTCCTCTTCCTCGCGCTTGCGCTTTTTCTCGTCCGCCTCAACCTTGACCTCGACCGGCTCCATCTTCACATCTTCTGCAGTGGGAGGTTGGGTGGGCAAGAGATCGTTGGATCCAGAAGCAGGCACAGCATCAGGGTCATTGTAGTCAATATAACCCGAGGACCATTGTTGAGGGGTAACACCTTCGATAGGCTTGCCATACTTGTCCAACTCTCCCTTCTTGATCATCTTCTTCTTTTCTTGAGCCTTGGGACCAAGTCCCCACTTCCTAGGGTAAAGATCCCTGTTCATGATGCATCTCTTCACCTTGGCTACCACACCATGATCGCAAGAGGCAAGGTCGACAGTGGACATTTGGGCGATACCAATGGCGATAGCCTCACCCTTTGTGGTCATGAGAACAACCTCTTCATTGACTTCAATGTCTGCTTCGTATCGCAAAAGACCTGGAATCATGAGCTTGGCACCATAGCAAATGGCGTTGACGGCGGAATCTTTAACGACGATACGCTTGTAATTGACGAGAAGAGACTCAAGAGGGCGAATCACTCGACGAAGGTAGGATTCTAAATCCTCGTATGAGCACATACAAAATAAGGATAAAAAAAGGACTCACCGTCACGAGTGTTATCGTACAACCACTGGGCATCCAATACATCGTGCATAGACACGATGTCATCATTCTCGCCAGTGATACCACTCCTTACACGTCTGAGTTCTTGCATGTGGGCACCGACACCCAAGAGCAATCCCAAGTGGACACACAGAGTCCTAATATAAGTACCAGCCTCACAAGACACCCAAAATACACCAAGGTTTCTTTCATTGTCGTATTCAATCAACTTGGACTCGTAGATTGTTCGAACACGAAGCTGACGCTTGACGGCGGAGATGAGGGGCGGTCGTTGGAAAAGGGCGCCAGTGAGGGTCTCCAAAGCTCGAGGCAAAGCCTTTTCGTCCTGCAACTTGTCGTGGAATCGAACCACACACACGTATTCCTTTCCTGCACCTTGCTGGGACTTGACCAGTCGAGTAGCTCTGTCGATACAGACAATCAAACAACCAGTGACCTTGGGATCAAGGGTACCTGAGTGGCCGGTCTTCTCGACTCGCAGAATTCGCTTCAACCAAGCAACAACTTCGTGAGAAGACGGGTTGGAAGGCTTGTCGAGGTTAATGACACCAGACTTGACATAAGTTTGGAGGTCGCGTTTGAGAGGTGAGATACCCTAGTTGAATGATGTTTAGTTAGGCCTTGAATAAAAAGCGAAAATATGCTCACGGAGGGGATTGGAGTAAAATGAGAAGATCGAACAAGCAACTTATCGTAGTTCTTAAGCAAAAGAGGCCATTGAGAAGTGTCTGCCAAACATTAGCCCCACTCTCTGAAAAGGAGGGGAGATGCGTACCGAGCTTGGGGGTGACGGACTCGCTCTTGATGGAGAAGTCGGAATCTTGCTGGATCTTGCTGACCTGGCTGTCAGTGAGGGTGGATGAGCTGGCAACAGCCATTTTTATTGTTATTTTGAGGTATATGGAAGTGCCCGTGAGACCCAGTTATTCGCACGGCAAAGCTGCCAGGCGAGATTTTAACATTTCACCATCCTTTACCACGGTGTTTCGGTATTTCAATGCTGTGGCGTATTTGCTTGTCTATCATTCCCTTGCATTTTCTTTTACGTAATAAGAAGTAGCTGACGCGACTTTCGGAAGTGAGAAACATGAGCGCGATCTGACACTTCGTCCCAGTCGCGTTGCTGAGTAGGTTCCCCACCTGATTTCCCCATTTCTTTCAACCCATCTACAGCCTTCGCCCTCTCTGTGGCCTACACATAGAACATGGCAAGTGGAGACACATACAGTAGAGCACAATGCTGACTTCTTATCGCCAGTATATCAAAACAATAACCATTCAAGGTGCGTTGCAGTCTGCCATTGATCTTAGCAAAGCGACTACTAATGCGCATGACAGGTTTCAAATCTTACAGAGATCAAGTGGCTGTAGATCCATTCTCGTGAGATATTCCGGTGGTAATTCAGTATGAGATTTTATTACTGACCGATCATCAGACCTGGACACAATGTTGTGGTTGGTCGAAATGGTAGTGGAAAATCAAACTTTTTCTCCGGTAAGCTTCTTCTCACTGAATGAGGCCTGGCCTAAACTCTGCCTGTAGCTATACGATTTGTACTGTCTGATCAATATACCAAATTGAGTCGAGAAGAAAGGCAGCGTTTGCTACATGAAGGAACGAGTACAAGTACGACACTTTCTGCTTATGTCGAGATTGTCTTTGACAGTATGTCCGCTTTATCTTCAGAATGGCTTGCCTAAGCTGAAAATTTATCTAGATTCTGATGGGCGCTTCCCGACTGGTCGACAGGAACTTGTGCTTCGCCGAACAATTGGTCTTAAGAAAGATGAATATTCCCTGGATAGAAAGAGCGCTAGCAAGTCGGAAGTGGATCAGCTATTGGAAAGTGCCGGCTTCTCAAAGGCTAATCCCTATTATATTGTTCCTCAAGGAAGGGTGTGTAAATAGATTTGTTTCATCGAAAAGTAAGGCTGCTGACGAGATATCAGATCACGCATCTGACGAATATGAATGATCGAGAACGGCTCAGACTGTTAAAGGATGTGGCAGGGACAGAGGTCTACGAGCAGAAGAGGGCTGAGTCAACCAGAATTATGGAAGAGACCGGTGCGTTCTAGTACCCTTCATGTTCTGTACAAACTAAATTCTCGTATTAGACGGGAAGCGAGACAAGATTCTTGAGCTTCTCACTACCATCGAGGACCGACTACGAGAACTGGAAGAAGAAAAGGAGGAACTCAAAGAGTACCAAGAGAAAGACCGAGAAAGGCGCTGCTTGGAGTACGCGTTGCATCAGAGAGAACTGGAAGATGTTACCAATGCTCTGGATGAGATTGAGGCAGAAAGGAGACAAGACATACACAATAGTAACGAGAAGAGAAAGGAATTCAATGATCGAGAGGACGAAATCCAGGTCTGTTCTTCTCGTTAATTGCAGTGATTCGCTCTTCTAACTGTAGTTAACAGCGCTACGAGGAAGCTCTTACTGCGGCTAAGCATTCTTTGTCGACTACACAAGCTTCGCTTAGGCAGTATGAAACCGAGCGGGCGGATTTAGTGCGTAACAAAACAGAACTGGAATGCGTTATCGCCGATTTCGAGACTGCTGGTCAAGTGGGAGAGCATAGGAGGGCAGAGTTAGCTGAAGAGCTGGAAGTGATGCAACAGAAGGTAGATGAGGCAACCGCGAGATTGGAGGACCTGGTGCAAGAAGCTGAACAGAGGATTGGGGAGGAAAAAGCCGCAAGAGAAGCGTAAGTTGCTGTTTCATGTTCTGCTGTCCTGAAGAACTAATTTTGCTGCCATAGGCTTGAACCTACACAATCCAAACTCTCTGTATTGTTCGCCAAACAGGGACGAGCGCAGCAATTCGCAACCCAGGCTGCCCGAGATAAGTATCTCAAAGACGAAATTAAAGCTCTCAAAGAGCATGAGAAGAATCAAGGAAAACGGGTGGAGATCCTGCAAAAGGAGGTGGCGGGTGCGAAGGAACAATTGGCACAGCTTTCGGCCAAGTCTGAACAGCAGGTCCAGGGCGAGAATGATAGGAGAGAGAACTTGAAAAAAATGAACGAGGAGATTGCACAACTGCAAAGGAACATTGCGGGTATGCATGAGCAGAAAAAGTAAGTTTTTTTTTACCCTAGTCTGCCAATTGAAGGTTATTAAGGTGATTTGAAGGGAGCTGTGGCGGGAAGAGGGCAAGTTGGCTCAGACTGAGGTCAATGCGAAGAGTGAAATGGAGGCCGCCGAGCGTTCACTGATGGGCATGATGAACAAAGTAAGGAAAGCATGGCTTGTCATCGGAAGACGTGGCGCTGAACAGACATCAGGACACGAGCAATGGTTTAAGGGCTGTTCGACAAATTGCGAAGCGACTGAACCTTGATGGCGTCTTTGGACCTCTCTACGATCTTTTTGAAGTTTCTGATAAATACAAAACCGCCGTGGAGGTGACCTCTGGTAACAGGTTGGTTTTCTTTTTTCTTTTTCTTGGTGAACTCACTCCTGAACCGAACCATATTAATCTCTGTTTGTCAGCTTGTTCCACGTTGTTGTGGATAATGATGAGACTGCCAGCAAGCTACTTGACGTTATGAATCGCGAAAAGAGTGGTCGAGTGACTTTTATGCCCCTCAATCGTCTTAAAAGTCATAGCGTCAACTATCCCAAAGCTAACGATGCTATACCAATGATTCAAAAGTTACAATTTGACAGGGAGTATGTCATGGCATTTGAGCAAGTACGTATTTTGGGCCGTGCATATGCACCATTCCATGCTGAACATCTATAGGTATTTGGTCGAACCATCATTTGTGAAGATCTTCAAACCGCTGCCCATTATACCCGATCCCATGGTCTGAACGCCGTTACCATTGAAGGTGATCGAGTTGATCGCAAAGGTGCTTTGACTGGCGGTTATCACGATGTTCGACGTTCACGCCTCGATGCTGTCAAAGCCGCAAAGAAATGGCGAACCGCATACGAAACAGACCACGCGCGTCATGCAGAGGTGAAAGCTGCGCTGCAAAATATCGAACAGGAGGTCACAAGGACCATGGGTCAAGTACAAGCACTTGAGGCGAAGAAAAGGCACATGTCAGATGGGGGAGAGGGCTCATTCAAGCTACTTACGTTACCGGCAAGGGATCTAGACCAGGCAAGAGATAGGGTAGCGAGATTAGAGTTTAGTCTGGAAGAAGCTGAGGGAGCATCGAGGGATGCTAAAGCCAAGAGAGCAAGCTATGAGGAGGAGCTCAGGACTCCTATGAGGCAAAACTTGACGGATGAAGAGTTGAGGGAGTTGGAAACCTTGACACAGAATGCGGAAGCCCAGAAAAAGTTGCTGTTTGAGGCAACCCAGAACAGAGCAAAGGCAGTAGGAGAGCGTAATCGGTTAGAAATCGAGCTTTCGGAGAATCTTCGGCGAAAGAGACAGGAGCTACGAGGCAAACTTGATCGATTGGAAGGTGAAGCGGGTAATGGGGAATTGCAGTCTGGGGAGGTGGAATTGCGAAGGAGCGAGCTCAGGAATCTCGTGCGCGATATTGAGCAGCTTGAGGAAAAAGTTTCTGGTAAGTATCCCGCTCTAGAAGCAACGTCGCTGAACTTTGTATCCAGAGTCTGAGGGCCGTGTTGGAGAATTAAACTCTGAAATCTCCAAAATCTCGGAGAATCTCGAGCGTGTACAAACTCAGCAGATGGAAAATACTCGAGCCATAATGCGTGTTCAAAAAAATGCTGAGCGTTATCTTACCAAACGACAGACCCTCATCAACAGGAAAGAAGAGTGCAATAATGCGATTCGGGATTTGGGTGTTTTACCGGAGGAAGCATTCTCAAAGTATATTGACCAAAGGTCAGATAAGGTAGGTCATGTCATCAAATAGACCGGGATAGGATTTGACATCGCTACAGATTATCAAGAGACTTCACAAGGTGAACGACGGTCTCAAGAAATTTGCCCATGTCAATAAAAAGGCGTTTGAGCAATATAGCAATTTCACGAAGCAGCGCGACGAATTAATGGATCGTCGAGATGAGCTCGATCAATCGGCTATCAAAATTGAAGAACTTATTGAGACTCTTGATCAACGTAAGGATGAGGCAATTGAAAGAACATTCAAGCAAGTGTCCAAGTACTTTGAAGAGGTATTTGAGACATTGGTCCCATTAGGGAAAGGAGAGTTAATAATGCAGAAGAAGACGGATGGTTTCATTGTGAGTATTGAAGGTGATTGATATTTTTAGCAAAACTAAGAGGAACCGCAGGAAGAAGAATCAGAAGAGTCTTTGGAGCAAGGAAGAGAGAAAAGTGACATTGACAGCTATACTGGCGTCTCCATTCGCGTTTCCTTCAACTCGAAGCATGATGAGGGTCAGCGCATCCAGCAGCTGTCTGGAGGTCAAAAGTCTCTTGTGGCTCTCGCCCTGGTTTTCGCCATCCAAAAGTGCGATCCTGCACCTTTCTACCTATTTGACGAAATCGATGCAAACTTGGATGCGCAATATCGTACCGCAGTAGCAAGTGAGCAACGTTCCTTTTTTGGCTCTTCCTCTACCAGTATTGATCAGAATGGCTTTAGCCATGATACATACGCTTTCCACCAGCGCACAGTTTATCACGACTACGTTCAAGTCTGAAATGCTTGCTCAGGCTGATAAATTTTACGGTGTCTTCTTCGATAAACAAAAGGTCAGTACGATAAAGGTGATTGAAAAGGAGGAGGCCAGCGACTTTGTAGAAACCGCCGCGCAAGTCGGACAGTTGTGATCGAGATAGAATCACCGTTAGAGTAAAAGGGAGTAAAGAGAGAGCACATAATGAGGTTTCTGTAAATTTACGCTTTGGAAGTCGGATTATCGGTTGTAATTATTTGCATCATGCACTGCCATGGTCATCCATGGCCGTCCCATCATTTTTTATATATGCTACTGACGGCTATTGAGCGTGACTTGGTACAATTAAAAATCACTCAACCCGAAGTATAACAATTATTTGTTTGGAGCTAAATACACCTCGGCCACATCCCCTCTCCTACCAGAGCCGCAACACCACCTGCAGTCATAACTTCTCTCAGCCATTTCCTAGCATCTTCCACTTCACATGCTGCAATTCTGACTACTCCCGCCTGCAGCTTGCCATCTATCTCACTAAAACTCCATGCCAAACCTGGAGGCTCCTTCAGCTGGAACTGCCGAGAATGATCGGAGAGATACGCGAGATACGAGAAAAGGGTGGTAAAATGGGGACCAAGGATTAGAATAGTGGCGTAGACATTGTATGGCGACAGTTGGTTTGCGATAGGAGACAGAGAGCCGCCAGCATTCAAAGCAAAATGGGAATTATCGAGCACCATGCGTTCCCTCATGATTCTCTCATCTCCTACCCAAATCTCGTTCGTTGACCCGTAGCTATCCATGCTCCAAATCTCCTCATCAACTTCTTGCGGCCTTTGCCCTCGGCCTGAATTGACCCAATCAAGAATGAGAACTGATGCCGTCCTATCTGCAGGAAGGACGAAGCGCTGGGTCTGGGAGTAGATAGATGCGCGGAAGGGGGAAACAGATTCAGGTAAGAGGAGTAAGAAGGATGATGAGGAAAGACGTATGTGCATCCTCTGGCGTGTGAGGTTGGGGTCTGAAGATGGCGGAGAGGTATGCAAGTGGGAAAGCGGGCGAAGGCCTGGACGACGCTTGTATACTTTGGTGGTGCCCTGGGTGAGCATGACGAGCCCACACCCCGGGTCAAGCACCACGCTTAGACTGACGAGATCGCCAGCCACAAGGCCTCCGCCATAGGCAAGAGTGTAGAGGACGGCGAAGTTTGAGGGCTGTGAAGGGAGCGGAATTGGGGAGAGGAGTTTGAGCGGGTATGCTGCGAGGCGGGTGGAGAAGCTCGGGTGTGCGTTGGAGGCGGAGAGGTGCACCCGGCCTTCTCCTGCCAGAAGGCGGGGGGGGTTCCGCAGCGGGGCTTTCATCGGCGGGGGCATATCAGATACACTTCCTACTCTTCCCCCCGACTTGGATCTCCTCTGCAGGCTCTTCCTAAAACCATGACGTCGCCACTTTCCATAGCCCTCGGCCATTGTCCCTCCCCACCATACATCCCGTAGATAAATACCGCCAGCCACAATCTGACACCCGTACATGGATGGACAGCCCACCTCTACACCCCCACAATGCGTCCTCCACACCACCTCCCCGTCATCCTCCACAATAACAACCGTGGCCTGCTCATCATCCAGCCGTCCACTCTCGACGTGCTCCAGCTCTCGGGCGATGGCCCGCGTAAGCAAAATCTCCTATACAAGCGTTCGCTCTCCATGAATTTGTACTGACTTGGAATTACAGCTCCCAAGCGGCTACTCACGTGCCCTCTGACGAACTTTCTCAAGGCATATCTCGCCCCTGCTCCTGAGAACTCAGCACGGCGGCTGGACCTGCATTGTCTAGGAGGGGGCATGGGCACGCAGCTGAAACTCGTCAAACTTCATGTATTGGTGGAACCCATCAACATACCAGAAACGAATGAGTGGATAAGAATGCTAATGGAGGCAGCTTATGGCTGTGTGTCCCTCTTTTGTCTCCGCTCGAACTATAGAGTGCTGATCACACTCACCAGCGATCAAGCCCTTCAGAAATGTTTTGATCTTGGTCAACCCCGTAGGCGGAAAGGGTAAAGCAAAGGATATAGTACAAGATACTGTTATTCCTATACTTGAAGCAGCGGGAACAACTGTAACCGTCAAAGGTAATCCACCAGGCATCTCCCAGGCTCCTATCGTTGAAACGCAGAGCTGAAATGTATATTCCAGAAACTACTCACAGGCTACATGCCGAAGAGATTGCAAGTTCTATGGATCTGATATACGAGTAAGCAGGCTAAATCTTACGAGTCACCAACACTCTGCGCTCGTCTAACCAATAATAATTAAGTGTGATTGTCACTGCCTCTGGAGACGGTCTTGTTTATGAGGTTGTCAACGGCCTTGCATCCCGCTCAGACGCCCGCAAGGCGTTGCTGACGCCTATCGCTCCCATCCCAACAGGTAAATTTTGGAATTCCTCGCACAACAGAAAAATACATTTGACCTCTCTAGCTAGGTTCAGCCAATGCTGTCTGCACAAACTTATTCGGCGTTAAGGACACTTTCAACATACCTTTAGCTGTACTCAACATTATCAAAGGTGAGATCCAAGCTTCCAGTAAAACGCATAGACCTAAATGGCATTTTAGGATGTAACCTCCCCATTGATCTTTGCTCCGTCCTTATCCTCCCATCCATGACCCGACGCTTCGCTTTCCTTTCTCAGGCAATTGGTCTCATGGTAGATCTCGACATTGGTACAGAAAATCTCAGGTGGATGGGGGATACCCGCTTTTTAGTTGGGTTTCTTAAAGGAATAGCGAACAATAAGGGCGCTCGTTGTCGATTGAGGCTCAAAGTTGTCGAAGACGACAAGCAGAACATGGCTAAAAAGGCAAAGGAACGGACACAGCAAGGGACGACGGAGGGTGCTGTTACTCCGTTGATCAACGGGACGAGAAATATGAGCGTGGACGGTGAGACGCCGGTCTCTACGAACGATAATATCATCGGCGAGCACGAACCCTCAGCAGTTATCGGAGAACCTATATCATCTGCCAGCCACACACCACCAAAGCCTGCCAACGCTAATTATGTCCCGGACCACGGTCCTATTCCAGATGCTCTGCCACTGAAACACGATGAGACTTGGCTAACTATTGAGAGTCTCCCGAAGAAGTCATCCATCAAGCCCAAAAAGTCTATTCAGAGTTTGAAGGCACTACGCAAGGCTTCAGCACAAAACAAGTGGGTTGACGGACAAGAGATTCTATATTTCTAGTATGTGTCCACAACTCTTAAAAGTCCGCGATACAGATGCCAATGCCTAACTCTCCGCAGTGCTGGAATGATGCGTTGGGTGGCTCGAGATCTGATGCAATGGCCTGTCTCCATCCCAGGAGATGGCCTGATAGATGTAGTTGTCCAAAGCGTAGTACCGAGGCTGACTATGGCAAATGCGATTGCCGGCGCCGAAAAAGGAGAGACATATTGGATGGATTGCCAGTACTACTACAAGGGTGAGCGTGCCTTCTTCGGATGGACGTAAAGTTTCTGCTGGGTTGACAGAGCGCAGTTTCACAGTTCATCGCAGAGAACTTGGACACGGAGAATCAACCACTTTTTACCATCGGTAAGTTACCTCTACCCTATCGTTCTGTTACAGACCCTTTTTGACCTTGTCGTATAGATGGCGAAGCCTTCCCCTTTGAATCGTTCCATGTCGAGGTACATACTCGAGTTGCCAATCTTCTTAGCCTAAACGGAGACTTTTTCACCTCCGATTTCTTGAAGAAGCCCACTGGAAAGAGTTAAGGCCGTCGCACATAAATTTCAAGGTTAGAGTATATTTGTATTGTGAAAAGGCTGCATGAACACCCACAGTACGAACGCCAGTCATTATACACCATCGTTTAAGCATCAGCACCTTGCTCATCTTTCGTCTTTCAATATATTCAAATGACGAGTAACGTACATGGACCAATGCAAAAACGATATTTGTATTTAAGACTTCATTATGTACATACCAAAAAATGCGCGCGAATCATGAAGCAGAAGAGTGGGACAAAGGACTATACGTTCCTGCTGTGCCCAGAGTATATAAAAACAGTTCAAGCAATAGCGAGAGACGTAGAATAGTATATGGGTCATCGTGAGCCAAAATGAGGGTCTTAATGTGGGATTAATAAAAACGGAAGGAAAAAAGTCCTATGAACAGTCCATGTTACTCGGTAGTCACCGACTTCGCGAGATTTCGGGGGAAATCGACATCGACGCCGTTCATCACGGCAAGGTCTGAAAGGTTGTTAGAATGAATTATTTCAACTAGAGATGGAACTCACGGTAAGATAAAAGCTGGAGAGGAATGACATTGATTAAGCCTTG
>NC_009180.1:1003897-1031397 GCF_000149385.1 Cryptococcus deneoformans B-3501A
GAGGGGTAAAGAGGCCAGTTGCGGTTGCGATGAGATGAGATGGCGGTTGATGACCCAGCAGCGAAGGAGTTTGTTTTGTTTGTGTACGTGGCGCGTTGACGGATTGACGAGGGGATGAAGCAAGCAAGCCGATCCAAGAAATGCCACACAGGGAATGGGTACACGATAAAAATGATGCGAGGTGGCGTTTGTGGCATGCACGAGTCATGACGATTGGAGGCGAAGTGAGAAAAACGGCAAGAACGAAATCGGGTCAGCATATTCTTTAACAAGCTTCAGGAAAAAGTCATGAAACAAAGGAATCACAAAGACACAACTTGTAAAAGGTGTTTGTAAATGCAAGATAGAGATTTTCGCCCATACTGATTATATACAGCATACGGCAAGATATCCAAAAGAAAACGATTGCAGCTATGCGGCGCGGCAGAATCGCTACACGGGCATAGCAAAATTCCACAAGCCACAGCGTACAGTCATGGTGCAGTCTTGCCTCTAGTCTTTCCCGGCGCACACACAAGCCAGAAACTCGACTCACAGGTGTTTAAATGTAGAGAACCGCCAAATTCTAAAGGTGTGATGTGGCAGAGAAAAAGATTGGAATGTGATGCGTTGGGGGAGGTGTTACGGGCTGGTCGAGGACACGGGGCGGGTGTTCGAGAGCAGAAAGGGCGAAGGGAGTAGATCAAGCAGAGACAGCTATGGCAGGAGTGAGAGGGAAGCGGAGGAACTGAAGAAGCGACAGCGCACAGTAGAAAGAGCTGGCTGGGAAGTGTTTATATTCGTGAGGCGGCAGAACGGGAGTGCTTTCGAATAATTCAGGATTCGCCTCGTGACCGGCCGCGCTCTGGAGTCGTCTTCCTTTTGCGGGGATTTCTCCCTTTAACATTCAGGAGTCGCAATCGTCATCGTACTTCAATTTTCAGGGAAATCCACGCGACTGTTCTCGGATGTGCATCGCATGTGATCCAGCTGCTGTGTTCGTTCTTCGCTCGTCTGCGGTTGTGGCCGCCCACCAGCCGCCGGCCGCCGCCGCCGCCGCCTCATCCTCTTAAATGCCACGTCAGAAAGCTGACTGGACTGCTCGTCGAGACGCGACGCGCCTTGCTTCCTATCCCAACATAAGACATCCCTCTATTATTCCTTCCTTTCGCCACTGGAAATTTTCTTCCATCCACATTTATCTCCCGCTCTTGCCGTTCCATCCTATTTCAACATGCTTCGGAGAACAATTCAACGTCCCAGCGAGCCGCCGCTCACCTCAGCCACTTCTGGGGGCTACGGTATCGTATCCACTCCCTTCAAGGTACCCAAATCTTCAGCACCTAAACGCGAATCAGCACTTCCAGCGCGAAAGCGGAAAGCGGTCTCGTATAAAGAAGAAGGATCCTTTGATGGCAGTGGCGATTATGAAGACAATAATGAAGGAAGGGCCAGCAAGAAAGGCAAATTTGCTATGGGTAACAAGGAGTATGGCTCCGATGGCGTGTTGGGCGATATGGCCAAATGGTGTAATAGAAAATTTCCGGTGTTTCAACCAAAAGACAAGTCAGGGGTATTTACAAAAAGGTCTGTGGCCTGTTCTCCCTTTTCCTCATTCATCTCATGATGATTGACCGGCAACCATTAGCTTCTCAATCCCAGTCATGTATTGCCCCAAGACCTCAGAACCCATAATACACTCGCTTTCCCATGCCTCTCTTGGTGCCCGCAGACATCCTACTCTTATCCCCAGGCCTCTACACAATCCTATGGACGACCATGCTATCGTTCTGTTCGATCCCACTATTGATGATAAGCCGAATCCAGAGGATATGAAGGCAGCAGAATTTCATGAAGAAATGAAGAAGAAAGAAGAATTGAACAAGGGGCCGCATAGAAGCTTGAAGGCCATCCTTGGTATTGTTGATGAAAAGAAGAATAAGCAGGTTGTCAAGGTGCCAGTTGTCATAGACCCAAGGCTTTCGAAAGTCTTGCGACCTCACCAAATCGAAGGTGTGAAATTCCTATACCGGTGCACAACCGGTCTGATTGCAGATGGAGCATGGGGATGTATCATGGCAGATGAAATGGGTCTCGGAAAAACTCTGCAATGTATCGCTCTCCTTTGGACACTTCTCAAGCAGTCGCCCGTTGCCGGGAAGCCTACGTGTGAGAAAGTTATTATCGCCTGCCCCACGTCACTCGTTGGTAATTGGGCCAATGAGCTCGTCAAATGGCTTGGAACAGGAGCGGTCAGTCCTATGGTAGTGGACGGCAAAGGGGGAAAAGCTGAGCTTATCCCCGCTGTGAGGCGGTGGGTGCAAGCACACGGCAGGAATGTCACTTTGCCTGTGATGATCGTGTCGTATGAGACTTTGCGAACTCTACAAGAAGAGTTGGCTAGTTGTGAAATTGGGCTGCTTCTTGCTGATGAGGGTCATCGGCTCAAAAACGCGGGTATGTCGATGATACGACCGGGCACCATGTGATCTTGCTTACCATCTGCGTGCAGAGACTCTTACCTTCCAAGCTCTTACCTCTCTCAAAGTCCAGCGTCGAGTCATTTTAACTGGAACACCCATACAAAACGACTTATCTGAGTATTTTGCTCTATTGAATTTTGCCAACCCAGAGTATCTTGGTTCGAAGCTTGATTTCAAAAAGAACTTTGAGTCCAAAATTCTCAGAGGGCGTGATGCCGATGCAACGGAGAAAGAAAAATTGGAAAGTGACGCGAAATTAAAAGAGCTTGGTGGACTCGTGAGCAAGTTCATCATCAGACGGACAAACGACCTGTTATCCAAATATCGTATGTGTTTCGGTATGAGGTTGTTGGACAATTTCTGACAATCATTTAGTGCCTGTCAAATACGAGCATGTCGTATTCTGTCGCCCGAGTCCCCTTCAAGCATCGCTCTACAATCTTTTCGTTACCTCCAAGGACGTCCAACGCCTCCTTCGAGGAAAAGATTCTCAACCTCTCAAGGCCATTGGTCTTCTCAGAAAGCTGGTTAATCACCCGGATCTTCTCAATCTACCCGAAGACCTTCCTGGCAGCGAAGCCTTGTTACCAGATGGGTATAACGGGAAGGGCAGGGACAGAACCGTCAACTGCCAGTATTCTGGGAAATTTGTTGTTCTTGAAAGGCGAGCATCTATACACTTGCTGTAGGCTAAGGACTGACTTAGATTTCCAGGATGCTAGACCACATAAACCACCACACAAATGACAAAATAGTACTCATCAGCAACGCTACCCAAACTCTTGACCTGATGGAGAAGCTATGTCGCAGTAAGCGGTATGGCTATCTTCGGTTAGACGGTAGCATGTCGGTCCCCAAGAGATCAAAGATTGTGGCGCAGTTCAATCAGCCCGAAAGCAAGGAATTTGTCTTTTTGCTTAGCTCCAAGGCAGGTGGATGTGGCATTAACTTAATCGGCGCCAACAGATTGGTGCTGTTTGACCCTGTGAGTGAATTCTTTCATTGGCACGAAACAGTATCCTAATTAGTGATCCAGGATTGGAACCCTGCCAGTGACCAGCAGGCTTTGGCTCGTGTCTGGCGTGATGGCCAAAAGAAAGAATGTTTTGTCTATCGATTTCAGACGACAGGTACTATTGAAGAAAAAATATTCCAACGACAGTAAGGAGTGATCTAGATCCCGGGGCTTCAAGCGGTACCACTAACAAATTCTCTACAGATGTCAAAAGCAAAATCTCTCAGCGTGCGTGGTAGACGAAGCAGAAGATACGGCCCGACATTTCACGCAGGGTGACCTACGACAACTGTTCAATTTCAACCCCGAAACTTTGTGTGATACGCACGATACATACAAATGCAAACGATGTCGAGAAGGCAAACAATTCGTCAAGGCCCAAGCCCTGCTCTATGGCGATGCCAGCACGTAAGTCTCAGCGCTTTTCTATATATTTGCCATCATACTGAGATAATTCGACAGATGGAATCATTATCCCAACGAGGAGCTCGGGAAGATGCATGACGACCTATTGAGAGCGGAATTGGGTCTCCCAGAGGTGTCATACGTCTTCCAGTACATTTCTCACTGATCCCCACATTTTCCATGTGCAGTATCTTTTCTATCCCGCTCGGTTGGTTCTACTATAATATCCAGAGTGGTGTATTGCGATATCTATCATTCTGTAGTTTTGTTGTTTTTCGTGACCCGTGATCTCTTATGTATCGTGTTCTAAAAGGCCTTATCATATATACATGTCACGGGAATATTGTTGTTGGTCACCGGTCTAGCGTTGCTGTTTGTCATGATTTAGCATGTAATCCAGTGATAATTGACTATGACAACCAAGTGTCACGATCTAAAAACAATCCTCCGGATTGAACGAGTAAACGATGATCAATCGCTCACTTGCCTACCAAGTAACAAATAAGCTCGTTATAGTTTTGAGAACAGCAGATCATTTGCTTGCTCTGTGACAGAAGTTCACAGTCGTCTATCAATGATATGATACAGGGTATAGCAGGGAGAATCGATAACAAGTGCGAACAGTAAATAATCAACGACAGAAATGGCACGCGATAAGAAGAATACAGCAACAACAACGAACAACATCGTCACCATCATCAACGAACCTTCACCTCATCATCTATCTACTCTAGTTCACTATTTTCATTACGGCTGACTTTCTTCTGCCCCTGCTATAGTTCATTTTCTGGTTGTACAAAGATGACAACAACGTCGTCTCAGATAGTGATAATAAGATGTTAATATTATTTTCAGCACGAAAATGTAAGAAGTTGTGTCCAGTATTTTTATTAGACGCAACCAAGAAGAAGAATGAAGTGACTCACCTTCACCTGTCAGGATTCAGCTTCTCTCTAGTTATGATTTACTTCCTTTATTCCATCTTGCCATTCTCAAGTGTACTACCAGTGACTTTGTAGCCGATGACAAGATCGCAGTTTTGGTTATTTCAAGCGTCGAGAGGCACAGTCAGTAAGGGTATGAGAATTTCTGTTTTGCATATCTAAGTCGCTGCACCGATCTGCATCCAGCTTGCTGACCATGGTCCACGAGTCATTACTTCAAGTAAATCTGCCATTTCCATGGCACTAAGCCGATTTAAGGTGACATAGAAAACGGGTTTCAATACATCAGCAATTCACGCAAATGAGCACGAGGAGTCAATACATCAGTTTCGCGCCAGACAAGTGCCGCCCACACTCCCAGTCACCTGGGTCATGTATATACAAATCGCTGGATAAAGAAGGGTATAAGTATGTTCAGTCACAATTGCAAAAACTTTTCTTCAGGTTTTCCTCAATACTCTGTCGTCATTTTCCTGGGCCGCTCTGCCTCAGTTTGAGATCACATCATGAGTAAACAAACTCTCTGCTATCGAATCATTGTTAGGAAACTCAGACAGCAGCGGCAGGAGCTTGTTGCCCCATAGAGGCATAGTACCTATCAGGTGTCAGCTTAAAGACGCTCTTACGCTTGTCAAAACACTTACGCGGCATAGGCGTCAGCACCACCGGTGGCGGGACTTCCATATCCACTCACGGCGCCAGTCTGGTAACCGGCGTAACCCGGGTAAGCTTGTTGACCGTAGGCAGCAGCACCTGGGGCGGCTTGCTGGTAGCCCTGAGCTTGGAAATTGGGGGGACCACGGAAACCACCAGAGTCTATCCCAAGGTTAGTAAGACACATAAAAAATGGTGGACGATAACATACTGGTCTGCCAATTTTCGGGAAGCCTCCAAGGGGGGACCCTACTCTGGGGTGGAATAGCACCAGGAGCGCCAATGGCAGCAGCAGGAGCGGAGCCTGGCGTGGATCCACCACCTTCGCCGAGCTCTGCCATAAGTGCAGTGTACTCTGAATCGAAAGCAGTTTGTTTATTCTGAGTAAGGCTTGGATCACCACGACCGCGGCAATCTCGTGCCATATGGCCGGCTAAAAGACAATGAGAAACGGGCTGGATTGAAGAAATAAGAATACGACGTACCTCCGCCACAAATACGACAGATGACATTGGCGCTATACACTCTCTGTTGTGGGCATTCCCAACGCCTGTGGCCTTTTTCGCCACAGTTTTGGCAAAGCTGGTTTTCGTCGTCTCGAAGAGTACCGTTAAGCGAAGCCAATTCTCGAAGCTGGTTTCGCTTATGATCATTTTCGCCTTCAGGGGTGGACGCAGCCTTGAGCATCGAATCAGTTTACAATACAATTTGGCTTCAAAAAAATACTCACAGTTTCTATAACCTTGTTGATCAGGGCGACACAAGTCTTGACCTTGCTCTCATCGTCGGCGGTGATCAAACAGTGCAATTCATCCTCCTCATCCTGGGGGAAGTTACCGGCCCTTCCCTTACCCTCCTTGACGCTTCCCTTACCCCGGATGCTGATTTTGGCACCGCTTTCCCTTTCCATCTTTTTGAGAGAATTACCACGAGGACCAACGAGCAAACCGAAAAAGTTGATCTCAGGGAATTCTTTGACAGGAATGTAGACTTTGTCTTGAGGTCGAGAACCTCGTTTATGCTGGAAGTCCACAGGGGGTCGGAAATTGGGGTCTGACTTGACCGCTCGATCAATTAATCTCGTACGCTCATCTTCCAGTTTCTTGCGATATCTCAATTCCCTTGTATTGGTCCTGCGTCCGTAGGCATCGTATTGAGGAGTTGGAGATGGAGAACGCTGACCCTCGGGGGGTACGACATCACCGGTCCTCAGTTTGCGATTGATCTCCTCGAGACGGACGTGAATAGCATAATTGTCAAGTTCTGTCTGAGAAACATTACCCATGACAGCGACAGGCATTCCAGGAACATTGACTTTGGCTGAAGCGTCGCCCCATCGAGATCGACGCTTCCGCGGGCCATCTGCGTCGGGTGAGTCAGCAGTACGGACGGCAAATTAAGACGAAAAACGACGTACCTTCATTTGAGTCTCCTCGATCCCTAGAACGCTCACGGCCTCTGGGAGCCTCTCTCCTATCCCCTTCATCCCACTTCGACCTCTCGTCTCGTCTGTCACTGTGTCCATCCCTAGGGTAGTCGTCATATCTTCTGTCCCTATCGTCTCGCACATAATCATCCCTCCTTCTGTCGTAATCATCCCTTGGCCTCTCTCTGTCATCCCGAGCATCACGTTCGCGCTCTTGTCGGCCGTTGAAATACTGAATATCGGCAGCAGGACGAGGTGCGTAGGAAGGTGAATTAGAGGGAGGACCTTCTTCGGGGAGACCGAAGCGTCGCTTGTTTGCGAGAGGGACCTGCTGAGTGTGAGCTTGGCGGGGTAATGAGGTTGTATAACTCACGTCGTTCGTGCCGGTTGTCTTTGCAGCTGGTCTCCACATTGGTGTTTTTTATGTTATGAAGAAAAAGATGTTGCGGATGGAGATGTGAGATGGCGCTGGAAGAACTGGCTCATTTCTCAGTGGCGACATATTTTCCAGGCCCATTTCCTTTATTTTCTCCCGGATATCTCAGCTACTTGGAGTCCGATTCATTCATTACAACATCTTATCCATTTTTCCACATTTTCAAGCATGCTCAGCACAAGTAGTAAGTACCCCCAGCTTCACATCCAGCTCACACAATCAGCATCTCTCCAGGGCGGAAAAGTCTCTCGTGAGGAATACCGCAGACAGAAAGACCTCGAAGCCGCCCGTAAAGCCGGTACCGCTCCAGCGGCCTTGGACGAGCAGGGTAATGCCATCAACCCACATATTCCGGAGTATATCACCAAAGCTCCATGGTATGCCGACACCGGTCGTCCTTCTCTGGCGCATCAACGTATCAACGAGCAAGGTCCCCATCTCAAACTCGATGAATGGTACGACAGAGGCGCCAAAGCTGGGCCGGCGGCGAAAAAATACAGAAAGGGCGCTTGCGAAAACTGCGGGGCAATGACGCACAAAATGAAAGACTGTGTGGAGAGACCGAGGAAGAGAGGGGCAAAGTTCACCAATAAGGATATCGCTCCGGATGAGCTTGTTCAGCAATTTGAAGGAGATTACGATGCCAAGCGTGATAGGTGGAACGGATATGACCCTGCATCTTACAAACACGTCGTGGAGGAATATGAGGCGACCGAGCAAATGCGGAAGAAGTACAGAGAAGAAGAAATTGATCAGCAGACGTCTACCGATATGGCTGTTGTGAAGAAGCTTGCCAAGAAGGATAAGGAGGGTAAAGTGGAAGATGATGATGATGACTTTGGATCGAGCGACGAGGATGAAGATGACGAAGACAAGTATGCCGATGCTGCTGATCAGGTCGGTCAGAAATTGGACACCAAAACCAGGATCACCGTGCGAAACCTGCGTATTCGAGAGGATACTGCGAAATATCTCATCAATCTAGATGAGAGTTCGGCATATTATGATCCCAAGACGAGATCGATGCGCGATGCCCCTGTTCGGAATATGAATCCTGAAGATGTAAGTGATTGTCTATTTACTCATGTCTAATACTGATATGTCGTAGATGAAATTCGCCGGCGACAACTTCCAGCGGTACTCGGGCGACGCAACCAACATGCAGAAGCTTCAACTTTTCGCCTGGCAGTCTGCTCAGAAGGGTAGCAACATCAATGTTTCAGCCAATCCTACCGCGGGTGAATTGTTGCATCGAGAATTCCAACAGAAAAAAGAGGTCCTCAAGGATACCAACAAGACATCTATATTGGCCAAGTATGGTGGCGAAGAACATTTGCAAAGAATGCCAAATGAGCTGTTGAGTGGTCAGACTGAAAATTGTAAGCAAATCGTACGCTCTCGTCAACAGGGCGCGGCCTAACGTATAATCAGACGTGGAATACTCTCGATCGGGACAAATCATCAAAGGGCGAGAACGCGCCAAAGCTCGATCAAAGTATGATGAAGATGGTAAGTTCTTCTACATTTTTGCCTTGCCTCATCGCTGAGATGGATGCAGTCTATATCAATAATCATACCGCCATCTGGGGCTCTTACTACGATCTTTCTACTTCGCAGTGGGGTTTCGCCTGTTGCCACTCCGTTCTTCCTGGATCGTACTGTACTGGCGACGCCGGCAAATTGGCAAATGCTGCTTCTTCTGCTTCCGCACTGCTGGCTTCGTCTAATGAGCGCTCTAAGATTGAAGAGGCTGCTGAAAAGGAGCGCGAGTCTCTCGCCGAGCAGCATCTTAAGGATCTCGCGTCTGGCAAGGCCAAGAAAGGCAAGGAGAGGGAATGGGACTTGCCGCAATATGCCAAACGTCGTGAGGATGGAGAGGAGCTCGATTTAGATAAGGGGAGGTTGAAGAACGCCCTCAAGGAGGAGAAGAAGAGAAAGAAGATGGGTGAAGACGAGGCTTGGCAGCAGACCAAAAAAGGAAAGACAGATGTCACCCAGGAAGAGCTCGGTAAGTCTGCACTTTGAAACAACGTGCTATATGGACCACCGCTGATCAGTTAAGTAGAGGCATATCGATTATCAAGGCAGGCCTACGACGATCCCATGTCAAATTATCAGGACCCTGAAGACCAGTAACCAAAAGGTCAAATTTCAAACATGTACCTTTTGTAATACCAGTACACTATGTATGACTATACTTGCATCTCCCATGTATAAGGCAAAGCACATCAAGCGCCACGAAGGAAACCCAAGGTACCCAAGGCATATCCCACAAGTTCTCTTAGCCTCTTACTTTCTCTTTCTTGCTCTAGTCTCAATGCTCCGAGTCCTTCCTTCAACTCGGCATTGGCAATCAGCATATCGCCGTGCACTCTCAAAAAGACAGACATAATTGCCTGGATGGCTTCATAATCTCGGTGTGATTTGAGTCGCTGGGTGAGCGCATTGATGAATGAGGAAAGATGGGTGAGAGAGATGAGTGATCGAATTTCGAGGTCAAGAGTGGAGGGAGGTAAAGCCTTCATGTATTCAAAAAAGGTGTTGTCTACTCACAATAAGTTCTCAATTCTGTTTGAAGAAGTATGACTCACAGCTTCCAGTCTCATCCTCTACACTTAATCTCCTCGTGAATTCGCTTTCTAACCAGCTACCGTCCAGTTCCAGCCTCTTCCCCTTATGAAGTTCTTCCTCTGTCCGGTTCTTATCGACGGCCGACAAGTCGAACTGAGTCTCAAGTCCGCTTATAGTGGGCAAGAAGAACGGAGCCTTTTCGGGCGCCTTTGGAGCCTCTTTAGGTTTATTCCGTTGCTGCATCACGTGTTAAACAGCTTATCCAGATCAAAAATTAAAACAGGCTTCTTACTTTTATGGTCTCGAGGTTGAGAAGCATTTGCCATCGCGACCTCGGTATAAGAGAGAGAGTAACCAACGACTCGTCAATTTGATCAGGAGTGGTATAGATGTCTGTAAATTCAGGTGCACCGACATCCTCGATACCCTCAATAGCTGCCATGGGTTAGCGAAAGACTGTCATTAAGAGGAAGATCTTACCGTCGTCTGCATCCAAGCCCTGAACCGTGGGCAGCCCCACTTCCACGACGTCGTCATCTTCCTCAAGATTCCTCAATGCCACGTCTGTAAACTGAGCCCTGTTCGCCCACAGATGGACTCCCACACTGTCAACATGGGCTGTGGCCAAAAAATCACCTGTAGGAGAAAAGGTCACACTGGTAGCGATGGAAGATGTCTTGAACGCGTCAATGAGTTTACCAGTGGGAATATCGTAGGTACGAATGATAGAATCCAGAGAAGTGGCAATCACCCAGCGGGAATCGGGTGTAAAGACGACATCAAGGATACGGCCTTTGAAACCTCTTAGTTCTCGAACGACCCTGCGGGATTCGATGTCAACAAGACGGATAACCAGATCATCACAGGTCGCCGCAAGCAGCCCACTGTCGCGATGGAGGGAGATGGCTGTTATAGAAGACTCTATTTGCACCTCGTCTAGTTTTTGAGTGCTATGAAAGTCAAAGAACTACACCTGGATTGAGCATCTTGTCTTCCCACGATGTGGGCGTGTGTCACTTACGTAAAGTTTTCCTTCAAGTGTGCTGGCAACGAGTATGGTGTTCAATGCGTCTGTTGCAAGACCAGTAATAGCCTGCACAGACTTATTGCCCTTAGCTCTTTCCGGCTTCCTTACTTTTGCCTTCACCATGCCCGTGCTTTGCGAGATAATTTTAGGTTTCGAGTTACCAGGCGCGGCGCCCGTTAGAGCAAAAGATTTGCGCTCTTTCCCTGATTGCATGTTCCACATCCTAATTTCTCCAGTGGAAGATCCTGCAATGCCAAAATTACCACAAGCGGTTACGCACACCGATTGAGCATAACCATCTTCAAGCTCGAAAGTCCATGGGCCCATACGTTTTTCTTGGACACGCCAAGTGCGAGCAACGGCATCCTCAGAATGAGCGGTGAGAACGTCCTCCCAATCTTTAGAACGCATGGAAGAGCTCGAAATAGCAGTGATCTGGGGAAATTTGAGGTGGTCAACGGTAACCCCAAGGCCAATAGCCTTTTTCACCAATGATCCTGCAGAATTCATATTAGCATTCAATGCTTTCAGACCAATCTATAGCTTACCTTGAGACAGCTCGAAACTTCGAGAGTCCCGAACGACACTGGTGTACCTGAGGGCACGATCTTTACCAGCCGTCAAAATCTGCTTTCCGTCTTCCCCGTAATATCTGACACAAGTTGGCGGGGCGTGATGACCACCGCGCAGCTTGAGTAGCCTTGGCATCCCAGTAGGAGAATCACAGAGCCATTGCTACAAGAGAAGCTATTAGAATATGAAAGACAAAGACAAGTCTTGATTGGATACGAACCTTGACACTGTTGTCCAAACTTGAAGATACGAGTAAAGGTTGTCCAGAAACCCACTGGAGGCCGCTGATACTCTGATCATGCGCACCCCGAAGGGTGTGTAGTATCCTTCCACCCTTACTGAGGTCCCAAATGGATATTGAACCCGTCGAAGATGCAGTGGCTAAGATTGACGGCCCATCTAGAGAAAAAAAATTAGTAAACAACAGGCTCATGCAAAAGAAAGGATTACCCATTCGAAATGACATTGAGGACACTGCGCCATCCTCAATCTTCATCTGCATTACTAAATCACCATGTTTGATATCTTGAATTCGGATGGATCCGTCGAGATAACCGATACCGACAACATCGACAGCAGGTGTTTGTACAATGGTAGTTATAGAAGACGGGTTAAATGGGGTGGGGTGAGGAAAAGAGTGGACAAGGGCACTTGGAAAAATATTCAGCATTCAAAGAGACGCCGACGATGGTTAACTTACCATGTTCGGACATTCCACAACTGCAATTCACCCTGTTTACTGCCTACCAGGACTTTGTTCAAATAGGTGGCGGGATGCATTAATGAAGATGCTGTAAATGAACTGTGGAAAGCAATCTGATTCCTCAAATCTACGAGAAATTAGCTTTATTCTGGCTTGAGACATACAAGATAACGTACGCCGAGTAGCCAGATCAAACACGAACATCCCTGAGCCATCCTTTTTGAGAACCAGGAAATCATCACCAAAAATTAATATCTGTCCCAGAGTCGACCCATCTGGAGAGAGGAAAGAGGCCACCTTCGCTTCGTCGTCAGCTCACAAATGGAGAAGAATTTTTGTTTCAAAAGTAACCCACTTCTTTGCCTCGATGATACTTGATGACTTTCGAGCCAGAGGAGACATATATGTCTGTCCCAGTCATCGCCAAACCGTTTATTTGGTTACCGGTATCAGCCCCTTTGACGCAAAGATCAGCATCGACCTCAAACATCATGAATGGCACGAACCAGCGAAAACTAAAGTCATTCTTGCCGCATCCCACATCAGCCAGCTCCTTCCCACTGAGGTTGTTATGTTTACAGTGGGCGTAGCGAGTGCTCCGCTTGGAGTATGGACAAACATTGCGAAAGGAACGTGGTCGGTGACATAGCCCAGAGCTCTGAAAGGTGCGAAGATGCGGGGGGGGGAGGAGGGTTGCTGCGATGGCCCAGCAGCAGGCTGGGAGGAGCGAAGCTGCTTCTTTTGTCGCTTTTTTGTCGGGTGTCCTGCAGAGCTAATCATGTTAAAGAGTGTTCGAGGACAGAGCGAGAGGGATTTAAAGGAGACGGAGATATAAATTAATAGAAGCTGCATGCCACCTTCGTTCGTTCTGAGACTCAAAAATCGAGCAATCCAAAATATTGCATTTACGTAATGGCATCCATCATTCTCTTTCTAGTCAAAAACGCGTCGCGGGATCAAAAGGGGGGGTACATTCTTTTCCGTAGGTACCAGTACATGATCATGCATTTCGTCGTTTGATCAGGCAATCGCATAACATGATCGCGCATGATCGCGCGTTTCGAGTGACTTATCAATTGACTACTGAGCGTGATCCGGGTGTCTTTCGATATAGAACTTGATCTTGCATGATCAGGCAAAATTAAAACAAGACTTGATCGCGTCAGATCGCAGCTTTGCAGCAGGTTTGCAGATATCTGGACAATGTCCAAAAAAAATCTCCCCGGTGCGAGTCGAACGCACGACTTTCAGATGTGAAGTTGTTAACCAATTACAGTCTGACGCTCTAAACCACACTAAACTACGGAGAGCTTATTGGGTTTCCATTGCAATGATATATATACATATCCTAATTGTTCTCATAATTAGAGACAGTGTGTTATCGAAAGGAGTGTATGGTGCATTTACATGGAATTTGGTTTCTGGCTCATTTTGACCACGCACGCACGTACGAACGAAGTACAGCCAATTGAAATTGAATTGTCTAATATTAACACCAACATTATTGGATTTGATCTTCCGATATATTCTCAATGACAGGGGCAGCCTGCGTTGTTTAACCAACAAATTCCACTTCTTGTTGAATGGATCCCCGAACATAACTCGTGAAACAAGTCACGAACAAGGCAAGAGAACAACAGACATCGTGCACATAATGGATAGCATATAGTGAAGGCAATCATCGTTCACTCTCTAATTTTACACTTCATTTGTGCGGATTACCGTCAAGTACACATAATCATTTGTCTGTAGATGATTGCCCTCACATGGACATGGCTGTGAGCCTCTCCTGTGGATTTTGCCCATTCCAGAGCTCCCGTCCGTCCACAGTCTTGGTAAGTTGAGGAAGACCAATCTGTTCAATGGCGAAAGAGGCAGCAACACTACCCCACCTCACCGCTTCCAAATCGTCAATATCTCAATGTTCACTTGGAGCTGGACTGGGCCGCTTACCCTCATCTAAACTCTTTCCTTCCGACAGTGCGGCAGCTATTCCTCCCATGAATGCATTGCCTGCTCCAGTAGGATCTATTACTTTTCCTTCATAGCCATCCCTCTCTTTGTTCCAATAGGCTGGGATCCATTTTACTTCTGGTCGATACCCTCTTGGATCGGCGGATGCATAACAACAACCCAAATGACCTGCGCGGATGACAGCACCTATTCGAGGTCGCAAATATGCTAGGGAGCGGCAAATTTTGGTAAGAACAGCTTTAAAATCGTCATCCGTGAAGGTGGGATCTGTCAAGAGGGAGTAAAGGCGTAGCGCTTCGTTCTGGTTTGGTCTGCTCTTAACCATCAGTCTCAGTCCTCCAAAGTAAGTGCCACACTTACCCCAAGATATCGACATGGGACGCTATGGAAGTGACTGCCTCCAACGACTCATCCTCTGGCTCCCAAACGATGAGAGGTGACCATCCTTTGGAAGTTCTGAAATTGTTGATTTCATCGAGTACTATTCCAGCCCGGGGAGCCGGATAAGAGATGAAATGAATTACAGAAGGCACAATGTCTTCGAACTGCGTCCCTTTGAGAGAATTCGGTGTAAGAAGAACAGGCTGACATAGGTATTCGAACCTAGATGATGCCCAGCCATCAGCAAAAATCATCCCATGATTAAAATTCTTAACATAGTTCATACCCTCTTGTCTCGCCATCATACCGATTGACTGCTCTTGCAGTTGGAAGCCCGTCAGTTCTCTCTCTGAAAGCCCACATCTCATTTCCATAGGACTCCAGTACATCTTTGAGAGCTCGAGGAAACGTTGAAGGTGTGTAGTCTACAATCATGCCCAGCTGGGTGGGTGGGAGGAATGCACGCGCCCCGATTACCGCTATATCATGATGGCGTCGTCAGTGCAGCACTACTAAACAATTTATGTGTGGCTGGCCTGGATGACAGGACATACCGTAGGTACCTCCTCCCCCTATCTTCATCTGTGTCAGCTATTGGACTAGGCTCAAGGTGAAGGGATACCTGATCGGGCTGCTCTATGGGTCTTTCAATGCCATCATTACCAAGGCGAGTGAAGGTGTCAATGATGAAATGTTCTATTCTGTTCATCAGCGAAAGCGCAACGGAAGAAATCAACAGATGCTAACCCAGGGTCAAAACTTTCCGTTGCTTGGACAAAGTCATGAAGTCCAGAGTGTATATTATATATAGGGTTACTTCTTTTTACTTTGTAGAAAAGACGAAAAGAAATGATGACGAAAAACAAAAACAAAAACAAAAACAGAAAGTGCTGCTGTGACGTGATGTCCGTCTCACGCAGTCATGAGCGAAACTCGGAGCTGGTAAGGTCGGTCGGCTATTGCAAAGATAAGATCTCAAATGCCCTTCGTTTCGTCTTCCTATTCGTCCGTTCGTCCGTACTGATCTATCAACCGTCCGTCCAATAGTCTGGACGCTCGCTGGTTATCGACCCTGTGAATATCGGATACTCGGAGAGGAGGAATATTTCTTTAATTACAATCACCATTTCGCATAAAAGTCTGAAAAGAAATACCTCATCCTCTTTTGAACAACTGCCCAGCAATCGAAAAGGGAAAATCTTGGCGCAACTATTATGGCTGGGCTTTATCATGATCAGTTCGGGCGTAAGGTAGCCAAAATCCAGCTCCTTCTCATCAATCCGAACTCTACCTCGACTTTCACTCAAGATGTGGCTAGGCATCTCCACCCTCGCCTTCCAACTGATGTCGGAATAACTTTTTATACCCCTCCTCCAGAGGCGCCAGCTAGTATAGATGGCCCACTGGATGGGATAGTTTCTACTGCGGTCATTCTCAAGGATCTTGAGCTTCAGCCCAAAGGCCAAGCTGTTAACGCTCCTGAAGACAGTAGTGGGGCGTCAAGGCTTGCTACTAGCTATTCAGGTATCGTGGTGGCGTGCTTTTCAGCGCACCCACTAGTGCCTGTTTTGAAAGAGCTTCTTGCGGGGTATGATAAACCTCCACCAGTGCTGGGCATATTAGAATCAAGTGTGCTGGCAGCATTACAACTTGGACCAACCTTTGGTATCGCTACTACAGGCCCCCGTACGTTGGAACATTCTGCAAATGCAGCGGCGCGCTGATGAACCAGACAGAATGGGAACCCCTCTTTGACGAGGCAGTTCGTGCGATGGGCATATCTCCAACCCGCTATACCGGAACCAAAGGCACAGGTTTCAATGCGGTCAGTTTGCATGGCGATAAGCCGGCCGAAGCCTTATTAGAGGCCTCTTGTTTCCTAGTCCAAAAGGGTGCTAGGGTCATTATTCTCGGCTGTGCCGTAAGTTGAGTTTTGCGCCAGTCATATACGTGTTAACTGAAGGCGTCCCATAGGGCATGGCGCCCATGCGGGCATCCTTGCAAGAGCAGTTAGCCGACAGGGTGGGCCAATCGGTGGCAGTAATAGATGGAGTATCTGCTGCAGTGGATATGGCCATAGGGTATGCGAGGATGGGAATTGGTAGGACTTTTGGTCCTGACTTGAGCGAGAACTCCCCGACGACTTGATTGTTGAGCAAGGAACCCCAGGAGCCTAACGGTGCACGAATGGAGAGACCTCATCAGGACCACGATTTCTTTCTTGGGAAGTAAGCGCCATTTGGTTTATTTAAAGTACGCAAGATGCATCTTGAGCCAACGAGACCCCTTCTTTTCGTTCACTGTCTGTACTTTTTACGCCATACACCTTCTTTTGAGTATCATGATGCAAAATAATAATATATCAGTTCGAAGCAATTTGTAAATGATCATAGCACTGCATGATCATTGTCCCGGCCAACCCAAAAATGCACGACCAACGATTAGACTATTGCCTGCTCTGATCAAGTATTATCGGATACTCGCCTAACATAATCAGGAATTGCAGAATTCAAATATTTTCTGACAGTTTTGCTGACGCCGATGTCAAGTATTTCTAAGCCCAAAAGTGATATTACAGTGCTATGATAACGAACGACACACTTTCCATTTTACATCACAATGGAAAAAGAACGTATCGGCAGAGGTGTATACATTCATACGCTACTGATAAGCAGTTGTCAGGGTCACTACCCCATTTTATATTTTTTTACAAGCGCCGAATATCGACGTCTTCTTCCGCTCTCGTTGACATGCTTAAGCCCATGATATAGATTAAAGCATGAGTAAATCTGCCAAAGTAAAATTCTTTCCCTTGAGCTTGATAACTCGGTGTGTATTGTCCACAGTCTGCGCAACTTCAGTGACGCACATCTTGGTATTTTCCTTTTTACTTACTGTCCACCATCTATCTAGACCGTCTCTAGACATCATCCCCGCACAATTCTTCAGATGGTGTAAGTTCAAGTCTTTGAGCGTACATTTAATTCACACTCACCTTGAACCACAAAAAGGGGTCCTGCACGACCAGCTTTTTTTCACCCCAATTTCTGGGCTGTATGCCTCTGTCCCCCTTCCCCATTCTTTCTTCCTCTTTAAATCTCTCCTGTCTAATCATGTCCTCCGATTGCCTGATCCTTTCCAATGAAATCCCTAGGTTAAGGAGCGTGTCCCTCCTTTGTTGCGATTCCCTTATTTCTTGGCCATACTCTTTCGCGCGGGGTACAATACCACCTTGGAGGATGGAAACGATCTGCGTGACTCTATCAAATTTTTCACCACGCAAAGGAGCCGATCCATTAAGTGAGAAAAATTCAAAGAACCCCCGGATGGCATCAGCCGCAGTGAGGTTCGGATTCGATGGTTTCCAGTCATCAGAAGGAGAGAGGCTGAATCCCACATGCGCCTTGACACCTTGCTCCTTTCCCCAAGAAACCCAAACCACGTCATGTTCTGAAGTGTCTTCTGGTCTGCAGACCTCTGGGACATTGATATCTGCTTGCAGATTTGGTAGGTGACCGATGTGCTGAAGGTAAGCAATAGCCATCAAAGTCAGGCAATATGACGACATGGTTGCAGGGCCCTTGGCACCAGAAGGGTCATTCAATTTGTGAGAAGAGGCCCAGAGTTTCAAAGCGTGGACCATAGGACGAAGAACGTAGGGTGCAAGTCTGCAATAATGCAATAATAATGATGAGTTATACCTTATGTGAAAGTTAGCGTGTGTTTATGCTGGCGCCAAATTAACTCGCCATCCTCCAAGATCATTGACATTGAGATCGCACTCTTGATCTCTGTACTTGAATTTATTGATCGGGGTGCTCGCAGCAGCGATGGACTCAACATCTTCAAAGCCTGCTTGTCTTAAGCATTCTGCCATAGAGAAAGTGTCGTACACTTCAGGAAGATGTTTGAGTGGTGTGGGGATATTATTGCGTTTGTGACTAGTAGGCGTACTGAGAGGCTCTCCGGGCGGTGTCCTCCAAAAAACAGGCGCATCTGTATGAACAATGTAAGCTACGGTCTATCTCAAATTGTTGTTGTATAGCTGCGGTCTATCTCCAACTTTGGTTATACTCACACCCATGTAGCAATTTCCTGTCCTGATATAGAGCAATTAACACTGTCATACCATCATGGAAATCATAGATTACTCACCAGGACAATTAGATCCAGATCCCCACTATGTCCAGTATCACCTGCCCAGCTAACACTGCCAAACACGTCGACCCAATATCGTTTTAATCCTCCCTCCTCATATCCTTTGTATTTCGAGTTAATTATGTAAGTCAAATCATTTAAGAGCCTTAGCAAACGCAAGCGTGACTCCCTCGACGGCTCTGTCGCTTTCCACGACTCGATAGCAGAAGTCTGCAACGCATCGGGTTCTGCAGGACGTGCGACGCTATCGGGGCAGGTTACCCGATCTGAAGGGCTCTTCAGGAGGGTACGAAAGGCCGAAATACTCTCCATATGGCCCGGGAGCGGTTCGTCCAGAATATCCATGATGTTACGCGAGCGACGTCAAAGTAGACTGGTGCGAGTGACGAGCTGAGGGGGATTTTATTAATGGTGGTGGCTATAGGGAGATATAAGTTAAGCTACCTCGTAATGTGCAAGGGCAACGGTAGTGGTAGATAGGTTTCGAACTGAACCGGGTGAAAGAATGACAATCAAAGAACGACTTGTTCGAGGGGTTGAGGCCGCGCATCTGCATGTTCTGTGTTCGTTCTTTCCTCGTCGAGAACTCGAGATGCCGCCGCCGACGCGCAAAATGCGTATTTATCTTGTTATTAATTATTCTGCCGACATCGATGGATTCGCAGAGAGCTTGCCTGTTCCATCACGCACTTCGGCCCGTTTTGGTCATCCGTCCGGTTCATTGCTGCCAATCCTCAGTCAGATCCCCATTCTCCTCGAGAACATCCAGATCACCCTCTTCGCTTCGGACCCCATGGCGATTGCTTTCGGTCTCAAGCTTATCGTTGATGTTATCGAGGTTCGACAGTTGAGGATCGAGGAGATTTCAAATAATATCATTGAATGGCGAACTTATCCATGTAGCGTACAAAAACATTAAAGCAATTCTTTTGCAGCAGCGAAGGCAGCCAGGCATATGGATCTCAAGATCATCCATACGATTAAAAACTTCGCCGAAATCAATGCTGCTATAGAAGAGTTTCCTGCTTCTCGCATACTACTGTGGTCCTGGCATGTGTATGGTGCGTTTCAGTCCTTAATGCCATGCATGATAAGATGCTGGTAATTGTACTAGATGTGATAGCATCTCCTTTAAAAAGGGTGGCTTGATGACCCGAGATGACGACCACATGTCGCGCATCAGCAAACAATTCCAAACATCATCATGCAATACTAACAACTGTTCCTTTTCAGATGTTTCCAAGCGCATATTTGCCTTGACGGAGGGGCATCGTGCTGATGTTTCCGCTTCAAATAGCATTGCAATTGTTCCTACGGGTGAGAAGAAAAATGAGGTGTACCCACCGTATGCTGTGTCCCGCTCAGCACAACCCAACACCACCACGATAACGGACAAGGGACGAATGGTGGACGAATGAATAAACTGAAAGAAGATGGACCATGAATATGCGTTTTTTCTGCTCAATGAAATATGTAAGTATAGGTACAGCTTGATGATATGCACGTAAGAAGCCTGTAAAAGAAGAGCACCATATGTATGCACTAGCAAACAACAATCATAACCCAAGACACGTGAAACAAAAAAAAGCAGAAAGTTATGGAAACAAGGGACACTTGATCTACTATCGTCTACCGATGTGTTGGCGTCTTCTTTCTACAGCTATCCCTTTCTTACTGGGCTTTGTAGCTCATTGAACTTCGATTCAAAGAATGCAGGCGCTGTAATTCAAGAAGCAATCGGAACATCTGATCAAAGCAATTGTTTGTCAGATCGACACCATTTATCTAACGATAGACGCCGAATATGGTGACTCACGTAGGCTTGCATATCTACCCATGACGAGTGCTCTAACGCGAATTTCTGGCCAGCGTTTCCAATCTTTTTGGCCAAATACTAAGTGGAGGAGGTCAGAAAATTTCGTTGAGGCTATCAACATTTGGATACTCACGTCATGCCCCTTGCTGAAGTCGACATGACCTGCGTCATCCAAAGGTCCAACGAAGAACGCCATAATGTCATACAGATCAGAATAGTCGGGTTTGAGAGGGATATAGTGGTACCAAGGAGCTATTATCTTGTCAATACTCACACAAAACATTGGCTGTCGATGATAGACTTACTGAGCCATTCCTGAACAGGTATGGTACGGTCAGCCTTTTGTGTTCCGTCTTAGACCTTAAAGATAAGTAACAAACCTGATGCCACTCGGGAAACATTGTAAACTTGATAACAGGGCTCCCTGAAATGAGGAGCCTGTGAAATCTCGACGACCAGCCGTCCCCATCGACATCAAGATTGTATTTGTACACTGCTGCCTCATCAGGCCATACTTTCTTTCCGAATTCAATAGTATCTGCGACTTCCCTGCAAATTTCTTCTGAAGGACACTATTCACCCAGTCAGCGAGTGCACTGGCAAGTATTCTGCTCACTTGTACGGGTTGGCCGGACAGTTTCACATCCGCATATGCTTTGCTTAATACTCTCTCCCATCTTCTTACGATCTTAAAGCCTCCCTCTCCATCTGGCACCATAACATCCCTCAACTGCTGATCCCACCAGGCGTTTCCTCCCTTGGGCCCGTTGATCATCAGATGCAATCTCAACCGGTGACTGTCTTTCCAATCCCTCTGAGCCGTGTATCCACCAGTTGTCGATCCTCTCCAGAACAAACGGTTGTCTGTTTTATCTTCCCATCTATCCAGGAAAAGTACATCTTCTTCGGTGATGTTCATGTAACCTTCCATAGGGGGAGTTTGGAAAGAGGAATCGAAAGGGAATTTAGAAAGAACTAGGATTGGTTTTAGGACCGAAGGCGAACGATTTGCGTAATCAAGAGACATGGCGCCGTGGAGTCGCTTGAGTTCCGGGTATTCGCAAAAGTCCATTATAGGCAAATGGTCATGGATAAAAGATTTAGCTAACAGGATCAGCAAGAATCATCCTGACCTGTTCACTCACGTTGAAACTCATCGGTAGCATTCTCAGACCAAGGTCGGATATTTGCGGGAGAATCAAGTGGACATGCTTTGAACCATCCCCACGCAGGTGTACGGTAGGGATCCTCCAGAGATTTTAATTCATCCTCGTCGAAGTCTTCATTTAGGTCAGTGCTGTTATTTCAAAAGGCCCGATTATCACTCACGCTTGCTCTGCTGCACTAATTCCATGGCCCTCATTCTTTGGTCCATACCTAAGACTACACTCCCAGTATTGTGATCACTTCCTGTTACTCTCAAACGAAACTCAGGGGGGAGATCTCCTTTGAACCCTGCAATCAATTTCAGCAAGTGTTGGGGTCTATCGTATGACGATCTTTCGCCTGTGATGTTGACATGTTCTTGGCTGATGTCTAGCGTATATGTGTACGCCGCGCCTTCTAAGGCTTTACTTCTAGCAATGAACATAACTGGGGGCAGCGCGTGATGCGGTAGGATATCCTTCATCATTTGATCGTACTCGTCGATAATTTTGATGTCATGTCGCTTGCAAAAGTCGAACCAGGCATCAAAGCCCAAAGGAGGAGCAATACCATATCTTTTCCGGTATTGGGCAACCGCCTGCGGCAAGGTAGTTGACTGGGATGCCAGCATGGACGTCCAATGCGTTTCGGCGCGCTCCATCAGCTCATAAATTGGGTGCTCCTGTTTAGTGCCTGGCTGAGGTTGCAAGAGCGTTGCCATACCTTTACTGTGCCATGCCAGGCTAGATTTCCTCCCCCGACGACCGCCCTTCACAGCATATCCAAGCGGCGGAATCGGTAATCGTTCCCTTCCTAAGCCGTGACGGATACCGAACCAATAGAGGAGAAAGAATATGGCGGCCAGATAAATAATTTTTTTCGGGCGTCGGATTGGACGGGAGACTGGAGGTGCACCATGGGGAAGGATAGTGTAGGATAGGTTGGTATTCTTGAGCTTTGGAGATACGGGAGGAGTGTAAGCTCTAGAGGGGGTCATGGCCGTGGGCGAAGCGCTGTTCGTTATAGACTTTTGTTGCGGCGCGCCAGGCTACTCGATATTTAGCAGTGGTGACATACTTGTTTGTACCGAGCGAGTCTCCTCTCTTTCCGGATCTCGACCTCGATCCAGTCGTAAATAAACTTGTTTTTATTTAATTAACTCTACAGACCACAGCAGGCGAACGCCGCCTGGGCCTGGCCACGAGATGTCGGGGATTATTTAAATTGTCCCGAGGCGGCTTACCGCGGGCCGCTACGTCACCGGTTAAACGGGCCGGGTCGGTAAAGGCAGAGAGAAAAATGAAAAAGGAGGATGACGCTTTTGTGACTTGATAGCTCTTATTTATCCACATCAGTCCCCTTGACTCGCCGTCGTCATTGCATATCCACTCTTTTTATTTTCCATCCTTTCCCTTTGTCTTTTAATTTTTCATCTTTCCATTATCAGATTTAGAAATCTTCCACTGCTCACAGCCTCCTTTTTCATTAATGTCTCGCCCCATAGACCTTTCTATGTCCTCGGTCAAGAACCCCTCGCCCCTTGCGGCAGGCGGTACCGGTGGCTTTACCCCTGTCTTCGAGGCTTCTCCTGCCAATTCTCCCGCAGGTTCTCGTCGACCTTCTATCTCACAGCCCACAGCTCGTCGCCCTTCAGAAGTCTCGATTTCTCGTAGGCCTTCTGTAAATCACCAATACAGTAGCTACGTCTCGCAATATCCTCAACAAGGGTCTCTTTCCCGACGATCATCTATGGCTTCCGGCCCGCGACCTATCCGGCGGGGCGAATATTCTGGACCTGTCACGCCGTCTGTCCTATCTCGAGCTGGTTCGCCTACCTTGCCCCTCGGTAACGAATTCACTCAAGCTCCAAGGTCATACTATGAGGGTGCTTCAGGCTACACTCCTTTGGGCGGAACGCGGGAGTTGCGTAATGGGCAATTTATTGGTAGTCTGGATTGTGGTACTACGTAAGTCGCTTTCACATTGTCACATCTGTTGCCCAAGCAATAATTTTCCTTGCTCATGTACAAGTCTTTCAGCTCTACGCGATTCATCATTTTCGATAAGCGAGCAAAGATTATCGCAGAGCATCAAACCGAATTCGAACAGATTCTCCCTCATGCAGGTTGGCATGAGCATGACCCCGACGCGCTAGTTGAAGCGATGAACGAATGTATCATCAAAGCTGTTGAAAAGCTCGAATGGATGGGCTGGTCCAGAAATAGCATCAAGGGTATTGGTATGTTTCAAATGTTTCTTCCTCTGCAGATGTTCTGGTATTGACGGCGAGAAGGTATTACCAATCAACGAGAGACGACTGTCTGCTGGTCACGTTCTACTGGCAAGCCTCTGTGTAATGCTATCGTTTGGGATGATGCGCGAACTATCAATGTGGTTCGTGAGATGGAAAAGAAGCTCGACGAGGAGGGCCTGGAAATTGATGACGAGGAGGAGGACGAGATCAATCAAAAGTCTAAAATTGTGCCAGACGAAGTTGAGATGGGAACTGGTACGCATGAGGCAGCCTTCGGGGAGAAAGGTGATGTCGTAGATGGTGATACCAGTATGACTGGCAAAATTGGAAAAGCGATGGAGGGTCTCGGCTTGTCAGGCCGAGGTAAAGATGGAAAGGCGAAAAAGTACAGAAAGGGCAAGGAAGGTCTGGTGGACGTGTGAGTCTTATGGATATCTGTTGCCTCAACTCAGCCGCTCATGACCTTTTACAGTACCGGTATTCCTCTCTCTACTTACTTTTCTGCCATCAAACTTCGATGGATGTTGGATCATCAAAAGGCCGTCCGAATCGCCCATGAAGCTGATGATCTGATGTTCGGTACTGTTGATACTTGGCTTGTCTATGTGAGTTTCCTCCATTTCAAATTTCCACCTTCATTGCTTATGGTGCTTTACTTTTTCTCAGAATTTGACCGGTGCCAACAATGGCGGTCTCCATATTATTGACGTTACCAATGCCTCTCGAACACTCCTTATCTCTCTTAAAACACTTCGATGGCACGCTCCTCTCCTTCGCTTCTTCGGCCTTCGAGCTTCGATCCTTCCAAAGATCGTGTCTTCAGCCGAAGTGTACGGCAATATTTCTGATTCACTTGGCCTACCGCTTTCCGGTGTTCCAATTGCCGGTATTGTTGGTGACCAACAGGCCGCGCTCGTCGGCAACAAATGTTTGATGAAGGGCCAGGCCAAGTGCACTTATGGTACCGGTGCTTTCGTCTTATTCAACACGGGCGAAGACATTGTGAGAAGCAACTACGGTCTCATTTCTACCGTAGCCTTTCAAGCAGGTGCGGACAGTAAGCCTGTATATGCATTGGAAGGTTCTATTGCCGTGGCTGGATCGGCCATAAAATGGTGAGCATTGGCGATGAATAAGATGATTGATCGGAACTGACACTTTGAGCAGGCTACGAGACCAAATGACCCTTATTGAAGAATCTGCCGAAATGGATATCCTCGCCGGATCAGTGTCGGACACTGGAGGTGTCTATTTTGTTACCGCCTTCTCTGGCCTTCTTGCGCCGTATTGGGATCGTGAAGCTTCTGGCACTATCATTGGTCTTACTGGATACACAACTTCTGCCCACATTGCGCGGGCCACCCTTGAGGCTGTGTGTTTCCAAACTCGCGCGGTTTTAGATGTCATCGAGAAAGAGAGTGGTAGCAGGCTCGACACACTCAAGGTTGATGGTGGTGTGACCAACTCAGACTTGGCTATGCAATTGCAGGCTAACATCGGTGGCTTCAACGTTGCACGACCTTCGATGCGCGAGTCTACTGCGCTTGGTTCCGCTTTGCTGGCCGCTCATGCTCTTGGTCTGTTTGGTTGGGATCTGACCCGTCCAGAAACTCTCAGTGAGGTGAACACCGCTGGTGTCCATACATTCGAGCCCGAGTTGGAGGAGAAAGCCAGACTGAAGAAGATCAAGGGATGGAATAAGGCTGTTGATAGGGCCAAGAAATGGCATGACATCGACGATGAGGACGACGAAGAAGAAGAATACGAAAACGAAGCCGGATACGCTAAGATCATCGGGTCGGCTTAAGGGAGTGTTCAAGCAATGGTGTGCAATAGAATTCGGGGGGAACACGATAGAAACTTGCTTGCCTAGACTGACATTTGTAACACAGTGTATAAAGCAATTGCATGAAAATACCCGCTGTCTGAAATTGTTATGCTCTTACCGGCGATGTCATCATTCCTGTTGTGAAGCGCTAGCTATAGACCATAATCTTAGTAATTAGTAAGCAGTTCAGGATGATTGTGACCCCGCAAAAGGAACACTAGCACTTTGTTCACTCTCGGTGCACTTGAACAAGCGTCGCTGATGGCATGAATCTGTTGCTTCGTTGCCGGGCTCCAAAAGTCCCATTCCCGAGACAACGTACGGGATAATCAGTACCCTGCCTGGCCACGTCGCTATGCACATGCATGGCATAATGTGAGTTGGTCTGCCGTTGAAAACCATGAACGTTTTCTTCATCCCTTTCACCTAAGGTTCTAAAGCTCTTCAGAGAGTGCAGTAGTACAACAGGACTGCCCTCTGGGTATCTATTACAAATACAGCTGTTTAATATGGTACAAGAAGCTCCGGATACACTAGATTATATGATCCAGACTTCTAACTGAACTTTTTGAAGTGATGTAGCGGGCATTCTACTTTTTGAGCTTTACTGCTTTGTGGTTATGAAAGGCGACCATGCTCATCAGCCGCCCCCTGCCCCGGCACCGCCAGTCGTGCCACCTGCAAAACTACCATTGGGAACGGGATATGTCTTTTGAGTTTCGTCCTCTGGTCGAGGGATGACGGGAAGGAAGAGCAGTTGAGATTGATCTTGTGCTGGGAGTGAAGAACTGCTATCAAGGGACGCAACAGAGCGATCTGCTGCAGGACAGGGGCGGGGGGGCGGATGAGGGTCCGTCCGAGAGTATGGGGGTATAGGCTCAGGAGGTGATCTGGCGTAGACGGCATGCTGTCGTGGTCGATATCGTGCGACAGGATCGCTGTCCCTGCCCGAAGATTTTGTCAGAACCAATTCTCAATGTTATATTACACTGGGATCAAGTCTAATCCTTCAAAAACTCACTCATCGAATTCGAACTATATAACAGGAAGTCAGTTAAGCCAAGCAAGCAAGTTACAAGGAGTTTGAGCCACACGGTACTTACACAAGTACAACCGAAAACTTTCTTAAAAAATCCCTTTTTCCGAGCCGGTCCAGAGGGGATGTAAGTGCCGTCCGACTCTATGGCGGACGTCAGATTGCCTTCTGGATTAAAAGATGAGTTGTTCCACGCCAAACTCACCTCTCCTTCCACTCTCATCATGCGAATAATGGTAGGCCTTGTTGTTCCCTGTGCTTCCTCCCTTTTGAACGTTCGTCTTGCAGTCACGAGAATATGCTGATGTTGAGGAGCGACAGGTAGTGTTCGAAGACATTCTGAGCTATGGGCGATGAGGCGGCTGTCCGCTTTTTCTTGTGTGCTTTGGAATAGTCGGGCACACGACGTGTGAAGGGATGGAAGACGTTTGAGGAAAAAGAAGGTCTGAACTGCATGATTAATGGAGCATGGTTGTTGTTTTTTTGAGGTGTGAAATGAGGTTGCCGTAGATGCCGATATGCCCTGCGCTAGAAGTCGGTCACCGGAAACGGGAAATCTGAAACTTTTGGCCGAACAACACATATCCACACTCCGGTACACCTCACTCCGCAGCTCCACCCTAAAAATCCTCAGAAGCAGCGACCAGCCGTTACGTCATCACTTGCCGTTACCCATCAGCGCGAATGGCGA